>NW_027279692.1:2500-147500 GCF_046629955.1 Centroberyx affinis
CTTGTGTCTGTATCTCTGTGTGTTTTTATGTCCTTTGTTTTCATGTTTTATTGTTTCTTACTATTTGATGGTCTTATTTTAACTATTTTACTCCTGTGAAGCACTTTGTGACTTTGCTCTGTGAAAGGTGCTGTATAAATAAACTTTACTTTACTTACTTACTTAAGTCACCTCGTTCCAGGATGTAAAACCTCAGTGGTAAACGTCAGGTTTTTGGTGTCAGTCCCTCAGAATCAAAGAGCGAGGGCTTCTTTCTAGAGCCGCCATTTTGCACCAAGAGACGTTCAACAATCATACAGGGAGAGATCCATCAGAGAAGAGGAGAGAGACCAGTTTCTCCACCCACAGGAGCAGGAGAGAGACCAGCATGCACTGCAGCAGAGAGACAGGCTGGGGTTTGAGTGAAGGGTGGTTCTCACTTTTTCTCAATTGTAAAAAACTTTTGCTCTACTATCACCATCTCTCTCTCTTTCTCTCTCTCTCTCTCTCTCTCTCTACCTACATCTAAAACCCACAGCTGAAAGCAGCAAGTCCCCGCCCCTTTCTCTGGTGGTTGTCGAAAGGCATTCTGGGAAACGTAGTAAATCACTAACTGAAGCAGAAGTAGACGAGGCAGGTTGAGGTAAAGTCGGTTCACGCTTCATCACAGTAAGTATTTCCTGGGATGCATTGAACATCATAAATTGATATATAACAGTGAAAGAGGATCTGAGTGCGAGTTTCCCTTGAATCTCATGATATATTCATCATGAAACCCTGATGGAGGTTTTCTGCTTTTTCTCCACCGATGAAGACTTTTTTCTGACATCCATCAGCCTCCAAAAATAACTGAATTTGCTCCTCCTTCTTACATCAGAATCACTTAACAAATATAGAGAGGCTGGTGTTAACTGTGTGTGTGTGTGTGTGTGTGTGTGTGTGTGTGTGTGTGTGTGGTGGTGACATCAGACACAGTGTTTTGACATGCAGTGACTGAAGACCCGCTCGGTTCATCTGTGACTCGTTACTCGTGTTTTCTCATAGATGAGCTGCAGAACTGTTAAGTGAAGCTGAAATTGAAGCGGAGCATGTATGTGTATGATGTGTGTGTGTGTGTGTGTGTGTGTGTGTGTGTGTGTGTGTGTGTGTGAGCGATGCGAGGGAAGATGAGACTGATTTTCTCTCGTCTCCTCTTGCCAACACAGTCATCACAACACATGCAGCACAGAATTATTTATATTCACTATATTTTTTCACTGTAATTAATTCTTTGTTGTAGCTTAATCGGTGATTTAAAGTTATATGGTGTTAGTTTCTGTCTTTATTTGATTAAAAAGTTAATAGAAGAAACAAAGAAACAGCAAAAGAAGGAAACCAACAAGTAAACAAAGTGTGTGTGTGTGTGTGTGTGTGTGTGTGTCAACAGCCTCTCTCTCTAAAAGAAAACAATTTAACTCTAATTTTCCCTGAAAATCCATTAAAGAAACTAAAATAAAAGTGTTCAACGCTTCAGAAACAATGCAGCCTTTCTCCACTGAACTACAACAAAGAGCTGAAATAACAGACAGTTATTATTTATTAGAGTGTGACCCGGTGCTCCAGCCCACTTCCCGCTTTATTGCACAGAGACGAGAACAAATGTGACCTTTCACACCGCTAAAGCATGTCGGCGTGTGCTGCGGTGAGACTACATGTGTTCTCCATCCGCCCACCTCACCAGGCTCTTACCACCACATGGGCGAGTTCATATGATGTCAAGTTTTGTGTGTGGCCAGTGTGAACGAGCCGTCACGCCTGTCTCGGCAGGGTGTAAACATACGTGTGTGTGTGTGTGTGTGTGTGTGTGTAAACATGTCCGTCTGCGGTTTACATCCAACATGCTGGAAAGTCCTGAGGATCAGATACACAGCAGTCTGTTGTGTATTTGAGTCATATGCATGTATAGAAGTGCCAAGATTTTGATGAATATAGTCATTTATCACCATGTCACAGAGGTGGGGACTCGAGTCACATGACTTGGACTCGAGTCACAGTTTTAATAGCTTGAGACTTGACTTGATGCATGAAGAGAAGACTTGGGACTTGACTTGACTTGGGTTCTGGTGACTTGAGACTTGACTTGACTTGGGTTCTGGTGACTTGGGACTTGACTCTGACTTGTACTCTGATGACTTGAAAAGGTTTCTAAAGTCTTGACTTGAGATCTTGTGTTTGTGTAAATGACTTAGATTGAAAGTGATGAGATTTGTTCCAGCAGACGACTGAATTTAAATTCTGTTTTCTGAATTTGTATGGAATGATTGAATTTATTGAAGTTGAAACTGATTATAGAAATCAAACTCATGATGCTCTTACCAAGTTTTTATCCTATTAAAACCATATTGCATTGAAAAGTCCTAGATATTTAGTTTTCTTTAAGATATTAAATTGATACTGGACTCTTGATTTGTTCTGACTTGACTTGCTGTTCTACATTTAGACTTGAGACTTGACATTAATGACTTGGACTTGACTTGGACTTGACTTGCTGTTCTAAATTTAGACTTGGGACTTGATTTGAGAATTGAGACTGACTTGGGACTCAAGGAAAGTTGACTTGGTCACACATCTAGTAACTAAACAAAATAGAGGATATAAGCCAATGTGACTGAAATAAATCGCTCTTGTCTTGTGAAAACCTTGTAACTCCAATTTTGGTCATTTTTGTGTTTGAACTTTAATGAGAGGATTACATGGTGTCCTGTGGGTTGAGAAAATCATGCATGATGGTCAATCTGAAAGAAAGGCTGTTTTTCTGAAAAAAGTTCCTGAAAACTTGACATTTGGGAGATACAAGGTTTTTACTTGACAGTGACATAAGTTCCCTGTATGGTTCATTAATGTTCCTCACGGTAACTTGAGTTTTTATGGAAAAATAAGCAAAACTAGATAATTGATTCACAAATGTTACGCATGCCGTGGAGTTCAGGCGTTACTCCTTTACATGTGAAGCTTATGTTGAAGTAGGAAAGTTAGCCGCCTTCCCCCCCCTGGCTAAACTTGAGTTAAGTTTAACTTTGAGTTTAACTTTGTTGCTATTGCAACCGGGCGGCCTAACTGCAGTGGTAAAGTCTACATACTGAAGCCGTTTCACACAAGATGGCAAGTGTTTGGTTTTTGGAAAGAGCCTGAAGAAGAGAGCGAGTGTTTAGAGACAGAAACAACCGATTAGAGATCTACCACGATCAGGAAGAAGGAGCAGGTCAGGTCAGTTTAAGTCAGATTTAAGCCTAAGACTAGGTCTATCTTTATGCAACTGGCCCCAGCTATAGAGCGCTTTAAACATGGCTTCCAATATCCAATATATTTCCCCAAATCCCCCCCTCCCACTGTCTCTTAATGTGTTGAAACTGTCAGCAGCATGTTCAAATCCCCCACAGTTGTTTATATTCCATTTTGCTGCGTTGTTGTTTCATCGTTTGATTACTTCACAGCTTTAATTGCTTATTTTATATTCTACTTTGTGCCTATGTTCTATTTTTTCCTCTTCTTCCCCCCCGCTGAACCCTGTTAGTTTTGCTGCTGCATCGAACCTAATTTCCCCACAGGGATCAATAAAGTTTCATCTTATGTTTGAGAATATTAAAAACATAACGTTTCGCCCGAGGAGGCCTTCATTAGACAATCAGGAAAACGCAGTAATATATCGCTGCCACTGTGGGAAAACCTTGTGACTCCAATTTTGTTGATTTTCATGTTTTCACTTTATTTGAAGGTTTTAATGCTTATGAAACGCTTTAAAAACCCACTGGATAATGTCAAAAATGTATGGAACAGGGCAGTTTTTTCTTCTTCATTCCTGAAAAGTTTACATTTTGGAGATACAAGGTATAAAGATATACATAAGATAAGAAAGACAAACCGATTTCCAGGTGTCATATCTTAATATTCTCTAGTTAAACTTTTACCAACTTTGTACTTTAGACCGTTTTCGTTGTTGCACCCTGATTTTTTTTGCATGTACATAAAGAAAAGATGGAAATTACAGCCATACAGTTGATATTGCTGCAAATTTTGTATATTTATGTCACAAATTCTGGCACTTAGGGTAAGAAATATGACTCAGTCAGACTCGACACTGCTGAGAGAGCCTGCGGAAACGCCCGGAAGGTTTTGTTACATCTGTAAATATCGCATCCAGGTTTAAACTTGCTGTTACTTGTGTACGTTTTATATTAATTCCTATGAAAACCCACAAGCGCTCTGGATGCACAACATTCACTTGTCATGCAAATAAAGCCATTCAGATTCTCAATTCTGCACAGAAAGAGAGATAGGGAGAGTGTGGGAAAGAGAGAGAGAAAAAGAAAGAAAGCGAGAGAGAGAGAGAGCATGAGAAAAGAGAGAGAGAGAGAAAGAGAGAGAGTGTGAGTGAGAGACCTCAGTGCAGAACTGGCTGCAGGAGGCAGGAGGTTGGCTGGCTGGTTGTCTCTTTGCTTTGCTAATGAGCAGCTCATTTAAATGAAGCAAAGAGATCCTGGAGCGAGCGAGCGAGAGAGATAGAGAGAGAGAAAGAGAGAGAGAGAGAGGCTGCATAGAGGGAGATAGGGAGAGTGTGGAAATGGAAAGAAAGAAAGAAAGAAAGTAAGTAAGTACAGGAGAGGGAGAGAGAGAGGGATGAGTGAAAGGATAAAGGAGGAAGATAGAAGAAAAAGAGCAGTAGAGAGAGACAGTGAGAGAAAGGGATGAGGGAGAGTGACAGTGTGAGAGAGAGAGAGAGAGAGAGACTGCATAGAGAGGGGGAGTGTGGAAATAGTAAGAAAGAAAGAGAGGCATGAGAGAGAGAGAGAGAGATGAGAGAGAGAGAGAGAGAGAGAAATCCAGGAAGAGAGAGGAAGCGAGAAGAGAGAGAGAGAGAGAGAGAGAGAGAGAGTAAGAAACGGATGAGAGACAGTAAAGAGGGAGTGACAAGAAGTGGGTGGGACGTGCGAGATAGAGAGAGAGCGGGAGAAAGAGAGGGAGAAGACGAGGAAACAAAGAGAAAAGGAGAGCATAAAAGAGAGAGAGAGATATGAGAGAGAGATGAGAGAGAGAAATCCAGAAAGAAATCCAGAAATCTAGAAAGAAATCCAGAAATCCAGAACGAACGAACGAACGAACGAACGACAGACAGAAAGAAAAGAAAGAAAAGAAAGAAAAGAAAGAAAAGAAAGAAAAGAAAGCTCCCACAGCTCCCCACAGCTCCCACAGCTCCCACAGCTCCCACAGCTCCCCACAGCTCCCACAGCTCCCACAGCTCCCACAGCTCCCACCCCTGAGTCTCTTTTTATAATTCACGCCGGTCCTTTGGGTGCTGCTGTGTGGGTGAGCCGCCGCCTCAGCTGAGCTCCAGAGGCGTTTATTATCCAGACAGTGTGTAAAACAACGTGATGACACGGGGCTCGCAACATCGCTCATGACATTTTGGACATTTTGGACAATTATTTCTCCGGATACAGAGCCATGAATTACTCTGTGTTCATATTTATTCTCTCATACACAGAGGATCATGGTTTGTCACACATGTAATCCTGTTCTTCTGTCTGTCAGCCCTGACCGGAGATGTGGACTCGAGTCATTGTGACTTGGACTGCAGTCGACTCGAGTCACTGTTTTGATGACTTGCAACTTGACTTGACAGAAAATAAATGACTTGAGACTCGACTTGGACTTGGAAGTTAAAGACTCGTGACTTAACTTGACTTGAGACACAATGACTCGAATATATTTCAGTTTAAATATTAAATATTAAATATTAAAATGTTCAACGTTGTCAGTGTTCACATTCCAAGTGTCTGTAGTGTGTAACGTTAGCCGGTCTGCGAGCGCACACTGGGAATGGCTTTGTCCTGATTGGATGACGAACCTGTCAGTCAAGCTCCTCGCTACCTGGGGTCCGTTTCACAAAGCAGGTTTAGTGAAAACTCTGAGTCTGTTAACCCTGAACTGAGGGAAACTCAGAGTTTTCCGTTTCACAAAGGGAGGTAACTCAAACCAGAGGAAGAGGGGTAACTCTAGCCTGTTTCACAGAGAGAGGTAACTTAAGCTCTCGGTCAGTTACCATAGTAACAGACTCTATGAACCTAACCTGGTCGGGACCAGGTTTTTCTCAATGAACCTCGAGTTTCTCTCTGTCTCCGCCCTCTGTCAGCCACACACGGTATTTGATTTCCTCATTCATTCAGTCAGCAGGCGAGTTTTGGCGTAACATAGTTCTGCCGTCTGTTATTTAAAAAAATCAGTCAGTAGGCCTATATTAGAAGTCCACTTTTTTCACTAACATGGCATGTCCTTTTGACAACGATCCCGTGGATGAAGGTGCAGCATTACTGCGCAGGGAATTAAATATTCGTCGGGAGATGGTTATCAGACCGCGCATAGATGTTCTGGCATTTCCAGACAATTATCTTTTTGAGCGGTACCGTTTCACGTCACAGTCCATCATCTACATACACAACCTAATCCGTCCTTACATTTGCAACATTACCAGCCGTAGTCATGCTCTCACATCCCAGCAGATATTGTGTGTTGCGCTGCGTTTCTTTGCAAATGGGAGTTTTTTGTATAATGTCGGAGATGCAGAGCACTTGAGTAAGGCAACTGTATGCAGGACGGCAGAGCAGTCAGAGACACCATATGCCATAGTCACTTCAGAGATTGAGTCACCATCATCACCACCACCACCACCACAGCAGTCAAATAAAGACACAATACACACTTCATTTGGTCTTCTTTATTTCCTACAAATACAAGAGCTAGTTTAGTTAATTTTCCAATAGTTAACATAATTCACCTGTGACCATGCACCCACCTCTAATTTGTGCTCCAGTAAATCCAATTTCTAGATCTGCCCTCCTAATCTGGCGGTCCAAGTATTGCATTTCTTTGTCGGTTTTTTGGATTTTTTTCAGCAGGTGAATTTTATAAATCTCTTTTACTGGTAACTGGGAATACATAAGGAGGACATTAAATTATACAGTTGCACATGAATTCCACAGAATGAACCTCTGGTGTTTACTGAACATCCATCTCACTGTGTCAATCTGTGCAGTGGAAGTTGAGGGACCCTCCTGCTGCTGCCCAGCCATGCCCTGTTAAAAAGGATGAGAATGTGTTAATACTTCAGTGTAGGCTAAATGTCACACTCTATATTCCACCAGAATGTTAAGAAATGTAAATGGGAAGAGAACTATCAGTAACATATCAAGATGTTACCTCTATAGGCCTTTCTGGATCCCCCTCTGTAAAGGCAGCAGACACAGTTTCCTCGTGCTCTTCATCCTAGATGAGTGATATGTTTCAGTATACTTAAACTACCATTTGGCAAAATCTTTGGAGTATTGCCTACTTACAGTTACAAGGTCTGTTGTGGCGTGAGGGGGCTCCACCAGGCAGATAGCACCATCAGAATCTGTTGGGACAAAAGAAAAAAAAAAAGACATGAAAGGGAAATAAATATTTTTATGAATAGGCTTAAAAAAGATATATAGGCCTAGGCATATTACATTTTATAAAGGCACTTGTGTCTTGGGGGGTGAGCTCTGAAGATGAGCTCCCTCCAGGGATTCCCTCAGCCACTGGCCTTCCTAAATTCTGGCTTAGGGCCAGCTCCTCTGCCTCCGTTAGAGGTGGCGGTGCTGGGCCACCACCCGTTTTACGGGCATCTGCCTTCTTTCTGTTGGCTGAGTAGAAGTCTGTGTTAGTTTAAATAGGCTTAATTATTTAACAGAATATGATATAGATGAGAAGACATTTATGTGTGTGAAAACAGCATTATGTTGGGGATAAAACAACTGCACAGTCAAACAGCCACTTAATATTTACTTTACAATGTAAAACATGATCAAAATGAGGTACCCCCATTAAATTATGCCGAGGTCTTACCTGTTTGAACAATGTTTTTATATTTCATCTTAAGCTGCTGCCAAGTGCGCTTCTCCCCCGCGGGATTGCACCTAAATGAAATAAATTAATGAGCTACCATTCAAGCAGTTTTCCCCTGTAATATTATTGTGATTGCAAAGGACTACATTTAAACTTACGCATTGACCCGAGCAGCAATGTTCTCCCACGCCGTCTCCCTCTCTTTTGCAGCTGCAGCGGTGTTGCACTTTTTTCTAAAAACATGTTCAAACTCGCCGTATGAGCGCATTAAGATTTCCAGTTCAAGTGGGGTAAAAAACGCAGCCCTCCTCTTCCCCGTTGCCATGGTGACTCGTCGAATCAGGGCTCCATTGATGCTGTCTTTTTATAGTGGTGGTGCACGTGCTTAACTCCAGGTGAAACTACTCCGAGTTGATCAAACTAACTCAAATTAGCTGTTCTGGAACCGAAAACTCAGAGTTTCCTATCTCAGAGTAGATCAACTCAGAGTTCAGGGTTAGACTCAGAGTTTGTTGAACCTGCTTTGTGAAACGGACCCCTGATGATTTTTTCAACCAGAAGCACTCGTTAGTCGTTACTCCCTCCAGCTCTAGACTGTTTTGCATTTCTGGTGGTTACACACACACACACACACACACACAGTATGATCAGATCTTTATACGGTCTATGGATCAGATCAGATCATCATCATCATCACTTTCGGATTCAAAAATTTCACACGTGAAGAAAAAGGTGAACTGCTGAATGCCAGACCTGCTCATCAAAGACTTCTGACAGCCAGACGACAACATCAAACTCTGTTCCTCATTTGAAGACTCACTCAGATCAGTAAGTGTCTGTGAGGCTGATGTTAGCTAACGTTAGCCACATACAATCTGGAAAAAAAGTGACTTGACTTGGGACTTGACTTGCCTTAACTAAGGACTCGATTCAACTTGACTTGACATAACCTGTGACTTGACTTTCCCCAAGAAAAAATGACTTGGGACTTGCTTCAGACTTGGACCGAATGACTCGGACCAAATGACTCACCCCTTGAACAGTCTCTGCGTTGTGTTCATTTTAAAGTACACTGACTCCGGGGTGGACGGAGGGAGGAGACAGTGGTGGAATATCCAGGAATAGTATGGTGCAGTTTTATAGAGCGGCAGTGGAGAGCGTCCTTACCTACGCAATATATGCATGCTCGGAGTGGGATCAGCTTTTTAAGAAAGCAACCTTGTCAAGAGGTGTGGTCTCAAATATTTATAGCTTAATGTTTAGGGCTGCCCCTAATGCATATTCTTCTGTCCAGCTGGCTTGGGAACATGACCTTAATATATCCTTGACCGCCTCTCAGTGGAACACAATTTGGAGGTCGGCTCTGAGTTCTTCTAAATGTGTGAGATTTAGGATTATACAATACAAGATTCTGAGTAGAGCATATATTACCCCTGTTAGATTATCCAAGATGGATGACAAACACCAAGATTTATGCTGGCACAATTGTGGCAATCAAGGTTCATTACTCCATCTGCTTTGGGACTGTCCAGTTATTAAAACACTCTGGTTAGAAGTAATATCCCTAATGTCAGAGTTTTTTAATGTTAATTTCCCTGTATGTCCCATAGCATGCCTGCTGGGTCTAAAACCAGACAATAGTGTTGGTGTTACTGTTGACCGGCTCTGGACATTGGGTTGCTTGTCTACTAAAAGACTAATTCTTTTAAACTGGAAGGAACGTAAGCCAGCCTGCTTCTCTAGGGATTCGTGGCTGGAGGAATACCTGGACTTGCTGAATATGGAACGGGCATCCTGCCTGTTAAAAGACTTTGATAAGGGCCTGGAGGACCACTGGGACATTGTCCACAAGTTTCTTGTTTCGCCCTAGCAATTAAGTCAATTAAGTGTGGCCTGTAGGAAAATCCTTGCTTATTCTCTGACCACTTTCTTGTAGGCTTGTATAAAGAATGTATAAGAAAGTAAAACCTGTCGAATGTTGTTGCGGGCTCTGGGTGTCACCCTTGCATCCCCCCCCCCCCCTCCCCTGTGTTATTTCTGTTTTGCTGTTGTTGTTTTTGTTTTTGTTGCTTTGTTTTGTTTTTTTGGGTTGTTTTTTTTTATGTACTGTTGTCTTTTGAATTTTCCTTGCTTATTGTTTGTTTTGTATAATGGTAAAAAATGATCAATAAACTCTCAATATAAAAAAAATATAGAGCAGCAGTGGAGAGCGTCCTTACCTACGCAATATAACTGTGTGGTTTGGCAGCATGTCAGCTGAGGACAGGAGACAGCTGGACTAAGTGGGACGTACTGCATCCAGAATTATGGGATGCGATCTCCCATGCACCCCTAGCGGAAATCTATAAGGCTAGACTACAAAAGAAGGGCCCTAAAGTTTTAAAGGACCCCTCTCACCCGGCTAACAACCTTTTTAATCTTCTGCCTTCAAAAAAGACTTATTAGTGTTAAGACCAGAACACCCAGACTCCAGAACAGCACATATCCAGAAGCTGTCCGCCTCCTTAACACTCTAAACTTAGCAGCGCATTTCGCTCTGTAGGTTTAAATAACTGTGCAATAAGACAGATGTTTTTTTTTATTTTTTATTATGCACTTACTTATACACTTGGAGCACTTTATCTAGCGGGTCGTTTGATGTTGCTGCTAATTCCCCTACAGGTGCTAATGTGTTTTACCCCTGGTGTTCTTATGTGTTGCAGTTTATTTTATTCTACCCATTTGTTTTATGCTTTTATCATTATTTCATGGCTTGGATGTTATCTATTGGTTTTATACTTTCTTTTTTTGAATGTATTATGTGTTGTTTTTTTTAAGTGAGTGGTTCTTTGTGTTTGTCTGTGTTTAAGTGAGCTCACTAAGACAAATTCCAATCCACTCTGTTGATATGGCAATAAAGTATTGAATCTTGAATCTTGCATCTTGGTACAGAAGGGAGACAGGAGTCTTGAGGCAGAGCAGGTTTTCTGCATTTAATAGCTTGTTTTCTGTCTTGCAGCGCCACACGCAGACAGGCAGCTGGTCATCTTATAACATGAAAACAGAACTGTTACGTTTATGAGACCACAAAAATAAACAAAACACTTTGTAACAGCATTTTAAAAAATTACTCTTATTTGCCAAAAATGGGCGCTACATCATGCATTAGTTTGTTTGTTTCATGCAATATGTAATATGTGTTTTGACCAAACTTGGGGGAATGTTGTATGAAAATCTCATGTGTAAGTCGCTTTGGATAAAAGCGTCTGCCAAATGTGAAATTGTAATTGTAAATTGGAATGATGCATCTCACCACTGTCTTCTGGCATTCTCAAAATCACACTTATTTGTCTAAGACAGATGCAACATCATGTATTAATTTGTTTCACACAATATCTAAAACTGCCAATTGTGTTTTGACAAAATTTGGGGGAATGATGCATCTCACCGCTGTCTAATGATATTCTAAACATGACACTGATTGGCTCAAGAGGGGCGCCACATAATGTATTCATTCATTTGGTCATTCATCCATCCATCAGAGACACTACTTGTATTGGATGAAACTGGGAGGAATGATGCATCTCACCAATCCATTCTGGTATTCTCAAAACTACAGTGATTGGCCAAAGGGGGGCGCTGCATCATTCGTTCATTCATAGGTCTGCATTATCTCAAGACACAGCTGATCGCATTGTAAAGGGTCTATGTAGACCCATTTGGGCATGTTGCTATGGTTTCTGCTATGGTGTAAGCATAGAAATCATTCTCTGGAACTATAGACAGGACCCATTTTTATCAGGAGCGCAGCTTCATGATGAATTCCGAAAAGCAGCCGCCAAGCTTTACGCCCCAGTCCTGTGAATTTAAATTAGCGATTCGCGGTGCTGGATCCAGGCTGAACCAACATTCCCCCGAGTGCAAAACATTTGTCTTCCACTCTCTGTCATCGAAGCCACCGATCATCAGACACAGATTTCATGTCAGCAGTCGGTCTCTCTTTTCCCCCCCCCCGTCTCCTTCTATTCTTCCTGTCTATTCAACACAAATCTACAGAAAGAATAAATAAAAAAAAATCTTTCTTTTTTCTTTTCTGGTCCTGAGCCTTGTGCACACATTCAGCACCCACACATGCATACATTCACCCTTCTAACCCACCGTGTATTTGCTGTGTCTGAACACCCGTTTCATTCCATCCCTTTGCCGCATTTCCATTCTGCCCTGTGCTTGATTTAATCCTTTATGTGTGCGGTATGACGGCGTAACGATTATTACCCTGCCCTCTTCGCTCGCTCCCTACATCTATTATCCTTAGTGTATATGTAAATCGGGTTGTGACACTTCAGTGTAAAAGCCACTTGAAATAAATTACATTCGATTTGACTTGATTGTGCTGCGCTGCGTCGCTGCGTCCCGTTCCTTCACTTTCAAGGCTTCCTCGCAAACAGCAACGATGATTCATGAACGCTGACTTCTCTGCTGTTTGCACTTTTTTGCGGAGTTGCCACACATAAGAAAGGTTAATAAATCAGGAGAGGCATGGGAAGACAGAGACCGTACCCACCCCACCCCCCCACCCCCCGAGCCTCGCTGAGGTGATGACTCCATCTCGCTGATAATTGCACAGTTTAACCGCCGGGGCATGTTCTGGATAATTGGAAGCGCTTGCCTGCTAAACGGCGGCAGCTAAGCGGCGAGGTAACTCAACTGCAATATATATATATATTCTTCCAAAAGGTGTAATCACTCTCGTCTCATTTTGCCGAGAGGAGGGGAACGCCGGCGTGTTGTTCTCGGCGAGGCTCGTGTAAACACAAATGGATGGGGGGGGGGGGGGGCGAAGTGGGAGGACACGGTGGGTTTTTTGTCTTCTTGAGATCCGAGTCCTGGTGGGATTCTCTTCTCCGGTCTCGATTCTACCCGGTCATTAACAGCAGTGTGATTACTTATTTCGTGTAAAGCAGTGATTCTCAACCTTTTTCATATCAAGGACGCCCTAATTTAGTCCACATTAGAGCCACAGACCCACATTTGATGAGATTTTGTCTCTCGGACCCAAGAATATTTTTATGGTTAGTTATGATTTTGTCCAGAATTCCATGACTGGAATTCAGTATTGGAGGTACTCAGACTCAGACTACTTTATTGTCCATTAAATTTTACATAGAATGGAAATTCGTCTTTGGCACTAGCATAAAAGACAACGCACACCATACACAACAATACACAATAATTATACATTAAGGTAGGGTAGAATCTTAAAGTGACTGAGTGGCAAGTGGCAGTAATACAAGTGATGAGTGGGTTGTTCTTCCACTAGATAGAGAGATAACAGTGAAACTCTATAATTGTGTTGACTTTTTTGTAAATTAAATAACGGTGAAGTTTAACAATTCATCAATTTGCTGGGGACCCCCTGGAACTCCCTCAATGACCTCTGATGGTCCCTGGACCCCCATGTTGAGAACCACTGGATTACACTGCAAAAAATGACAAGCTGTCCAGTGAGTTAATCTTGTTTCCAGACCGAACAAGCTTACTTCATGATGTTTTTAGTCAAATTCTCTCACTGCACTGGCAGTAATAATCTGCTGGTTTCAGTAAATTTCGCAGATGTTCAGCAGCTGGAAGTTTTCCCATTGCTTCGAATTGATCTCAGTCGAGGGATGCAGAAGAAGAACATTATGGTCTGTTGTAAACTTTGCATGGCAGCGAAACGCTTTCCACAGCGAAAAAACACAACATCCAGTTTATCAAAGCGTCTGATACAGAAACACAGAGATGAGAAACTCAGGGAGAAACAAGGAAGTTATGGAACAAGTTATGGAACGAGGAACGGAGCTAATTACTGCTGCTGCTGAGGAATTAGCATGAGTAAAGACTAACTGATCACATTCTGAGCAACTTGCCCAACACTGGTCATTGAAGCATTTTTTTTAACCTTTATAATAATAATAATAATGATAACAATAACTTTATTTGTATAGCGCCTTTTACAAAGTGCTTCACAGAATAAAAAGGCATAAAAACAAAGAAATAAAAGGAGTAAAACAATAAAAACAATACAATTTAAATACACAGAAGTAAAAGAAAAAAACACTAAATACATGTAAACCAATTTACCACCACCTAATTAAAAGCAATGGTAAAAAGATGTGTTTTAAGATGCTTCTTCAAAGTGCTGAGTGTATCAGTGGCTCTTAACTTATCTGGGAGGGAGTTCCACAGTTTGGATCCAAGGTAGATAAATGCTGACTCACCACTCTTAAGCCTAATTTTATGGATGGTCAGCATACTGCCATTGGACGATCTAAGTGATCTACATGGTGCATATCTTATACATATCTCATATATTATCTTCAAATAAATTCTGGAAGATATAGGCCAATGAAGAGATGTAAGAACGGGTGTAATGTTTATTTATCCATGGAACATTGATCGAGCATCTTGATCATCAAGAAGTAAATTTAGATCAGTCAGGTGTAGGGTTGCAAAATTCCGGGAATTTTCAAAGTTGGAAACTTTCCATGGGAATTAACGGGAATTTATGGGAATTTATGGGAATTAACAGGAATTTATGGGAATAAACGGGAATAAACCAGGAATTTACTAAATTGAAGGTATGCTCTTAATAGGGAACTTAAATATAGTTGGGGAAAATATATTTTAGCATAATCCTGACTAAAACAACCAGATATCATGCAAGTACAGTTGAATATCTGCTATTCCTCAATCACATGCACACATAGCACACTGCTTACTGCAGGGCTGTTGAGGCCACGCCCCCTACATGCAACTCAACATTCATGTTTTTGTTCTTCAATGAAAGAATTGATTGTTCAATAAAATATTTAACACTTGATAAAGTTCTACTTACAAATAAATCTGTTTTAATTGTGTTATTTTGGATGGATGTCTGCTTATAACAAAACAAATATTTATGCTTGGATATGATACCTTTCCATTAAATTACCCTCAATTCCCAGTTAATTCCCATAAATTCCCATTAATTCCCATAAATTCCCATAATTCCCATGGAAAGTTTCCAATTTGGAATATTTCCAAAATTCCCCAGCTTAACTTCCCATGGAAATTTACCAGAAACTTTCCGGAAATTTACCGGAAATTTTCCACCCCTTTGCAACCCTAGTCGGGTGGGAGAAGCTTCACTAACACTTGAGAAAATCTGTTTCTACAAGTCATGTCTGTTCTTTATTGAGCAGTCTCTCATACAGGGAAGTAAAATGCAAATTTTCCCCACAGCTCCCACAATCCCCTTCTCTGTCAGGAAAAAATAAATAAATAAATATATATATATACACACACGCCATTGTCACGAAACGCGCCGTGGGGCTGAAGTTGTTTATCGACACCCTGCTTCACACTCTCACACATTCACACTGCTGGTCACTGAGCATTCAGGGGTTCAGTACTGTGCTGAAGGGCATCTGGACTCTAGCTGTTGTTGAGAGAGAGAGAGAGAGAGAGAAAGAGAGACAAAGAGAGAGAGACAAAGAGAGAAAGAGAGAGAGAGAGGGAAGTGTTGCTCTTTCACTTTCCAAACCAAGATTTTCCTCGCTGGTCTGGGACTCAAACCAACTATCTTCTGCTGCTTCACCTCCAGGCCGCTGCCACTGTTATTTAGTGATGAAGTGTTGCAATTTATTTTCTTTGGTGAACCCACTTTCCCTCAGCCTGCCTCGTCTACTTCTACTGCAGTTGGTTAGATTTACTACGTTTCCCAGAATGCCTCTCGACAACCTCCAGAGAACGAGCCTGAACACGTTCCATTCAGCTGAGGGTGAAACAGGCAGGTGGAGAGAGAGAGAGAGAGAGAGAGAGAATAGTACGTTTTTCCAGTTGAGGAAAAAGTGAGAGTCTCCCGCCTTCACTCAAACCCCAACCTGTCTCTCTGCTGCAGTGCATTCTGGTCTCTCTCCTGCTCCTGTGGGTGGAGAAACTGGTCTCTCTCCTCTTCTCTGATGGATCTCTCCCTGTATGAGTGTTGAACGTCTCTCGGTGCAAAATGGCGGCTCTAGAAAGAAGCCCTCGCTCTTTGATCCTGAGGGACTGACACCAAAAACCTGATGTTTACCGCTGAGGTTTTACATCCTGAAACATTTTCTCATCTCAAACTCCACTGGAGCTGCTGGAGACATCTGGAGGTGATGTCACCTCGTCTGTGATTGGCCGGTTATCCACCAAGAAGAAAAATACAACAAACTACTGAATGGAGCCATGAGTACATCACTAATATCTGTTTTTCCTTATTCTAATATTGTGTGTTCACCAATCTGCCTACATTTTTTTTTATCATATCTTTGAGTAAAAAATTCATAACCTCAGTTTGCCATCGTTTTTTATTTGGCTGCATCTTTTTGTTTAGTCTCTTTTGTTTTGATTTCCCGTATAGTCTTATCTTTTTCTTCTACTGTTTCTGTATACTTGTTTTCGGTTTATTTATATACTGTTTTATATATATGTACTGTTTTTTATATACTGTTTTATTGGTTTATATTGTGTTTTATTCTTCTCGTCTTCTAACAAAGGACACAGGCAACCGCTAAGCTAAATTTCTCGTATGTGCAAATATACTTGGCCAATAAAAGGATTCTGATCCTGATTCTGATTCTGATTCTGGAGCCAAATTCAGCAGTAGGGCTGCAACTAACGATTATTTTCATTGTCGATTATTTTCTCGATTAATCGATTAGTTGTTTGGTCTATAAAATGTCAGAAAATGTTTCCCAAAGCCCAAGATGACGTCCTCAAATGTCTTGTTTTGTCCACAACCCAAAGATATTCAGTTTACTGTCATAGAGGAGGAAAGAAACCAGAAAATATTCACATTTAAGAAGCTGGAATCAGAGAATTTTGACTTATTTTTCTTAAAAAATTACTCAAACCGATTAATCGATTGTCAAAATAGTTGGCGATTAATTTAATAGTTGACAACTAATCGATTAATCGATCAATCGTTGCAGCTCTATTCAGCAGAAAGCCAAACTGCGGTCAAGTCTTGCTTTTTTTTTAAGACTGAAGAGGATGTTTGGAGTGGCTCTGTGCCACGTTCTGCACGGTCCCACTGGGATTCTATTCTGGTTCCACTTTTTTGCGTTCTATTATTGTGCGTTCTCATCTCCGCCTCTTGATTCTCTTCTTCTTTTGTCGTGCGTTGACAAGTCCGCCGAGCCTCTCTTATCGGCTTCGTTCGGAGCTTCAGTGACTTTCCTCCTTTTCTATTTCGGCTCAAAGAGATCGGAAGTGACCTCACAGCCGCTCTGCCTTTCATCGCGGCCCAAACATGTTTATCTCCACCTGCCAAAGAGACGCTGAAAACAGAAAAAAAAGCACTTCAAACAACCAATAGGATACAAAAAAAAAAAATCCAGGAAGTGTCTTTTATCTAAATCGGGCCAGGTTTAAAAGCCTCCTCCTTCAAAAATACAAACCAAAAGCAAATCTGATGCAAGATAGATGGCACTGATGTGACTTTGTGAAGTGATTTGCCAAGTTGTCCCACACACACACACACACACACACACACACACACTCTCACACACACACACACACACACACCGTCACAAACCCGAGCCCCCTTCAGCATTTTTTAAAAACCAGACGCCAGAGGGATCACCGGTGCCGCAAACTCTGCAAACTCTGTAAATCCCATCCGTCACGTTGGAGCCGGAGCGGATATGTCAGACGCACGGCGCGCCTCCGATCTGTTTCCCCACCAAGACATTAGTTCCTGCAGGGAGGCGGCAGAGCGTGTCATCAGCTCTCCATCCGCACTGTGGGGAAATAAAAAAAAAAAAAAAAATAGACTGTCCGCTATCTAGATAAATTAACAAGGTGTTTCTGTTTGAATAAAAATAATCTTGCTTGAAGGGTGTGAAATTACCACCAGCATGTAAATTGTGTGACTGTGGCTGGTGAATTAGTCCGGTGGTTCTCAGTGTTTCTGTCCAACCAGAGAGGAAACTTCATTCACTGTGTCTCCCGGATGTAGATCGGTCTCTGATTAGATGAAAACCAGCAGAGTCCTGAGGAGCAGAACTAAACCACACAGTTTATCTACCAGGGTCAGAGGTCAGAGGTCAATTCATGACTGAACTCATGAATTCCACTTCAGCTTAAGAATTGGAAATTGGAATGTAAAAAAAATCCTATAGAAAACAGAATTGGAATTGAACTGAAATTCCCAGTTTTTTTGTTTTTTCTTCCCACATATCTGAGATTCCACATAGTGTTTTATATGATCAATACTGAATATCATCAAATGCTAAAGGAACCTTTCAGCTGGTGTTTGATGCAGAACATGTGATGGTAATCTATACGTAACATAATCCATGATTCATAATGTTTGGTTTATAATGTTTAGAGTCGAGACAAACTCTCTTACTACAGACTACAGACTAGACACTACAGACTAGAGACTAGAAACTACAGACTAGAGACTAGAGACTACATACTAAAGAGTAGAGACTACAGAGTAGCGACTAGAGACAAGAGACTAGAGACAACAGAACATGTGATGGTAATCCATACATTATGACTGAATGTGTTTGATGTGTTGAACTGTCTTTTATTTGATTCATAATGTTTTGATTTATAATGTTCAGCGAGTCGAGACAAACTCTCTCAGAAGTGGAATTTCATGGATTCCAATTCAATTTACATTTAGTTTATCGTGCATTCTCTCTGAATGTTCAGGAATAACCAGCCATCATTTGAAGTTCTATTCTATTCTATTCTATAAAATCAAGCTGGCTAGTAAGTAGGGCTGAACAATTAATCAAAATTTTATCGAAATCGCAATATGGCCTACTGCAATTTTCAAATCACAGGAGGTGCAATATTTGTTAAAGGTGAAATGTGTCAAAATACCATTTTAAAGTAAATATTGTGGTGCTGCAGAGATGTCCTGGCCTACACATCATATTCTACAGACTTAAAAATCACACCATAATAATTTTAATACATTTTTCAATGAAAATAAGAATAATGATGTAAAAATTATCATTCCCTTTAATATCGCAAATCATATCGCAATTGCAATATCAGTCAAAATAATCGCAATTTGATATTTTTTCAAAATCGTTCAGCCCTACTGGTAAGCTGTAAGATCTGCCAGCTGTGGCCTGTGTGCATAAAAAAAGTTCCTCTCCTGTGCTGTCCTGCTTTCTAGGAAACTAAAACACATTCTGCTGCCGTCTCTTCTCCTCTCTTCTCCTCTCTTCTTCTCTCTTCTCCTCTCTTCTTCTCTCTTCTCCTCTCTTCTCCTCTCTTCTTCTCTCTTCTGCATCTCATCGCCTCCAGAAACCGTTCTCCAGCTGGATTGCCGCACTTTCAAATAAACTAATTCTGATTTTGATCCCATGTTGTTAGCATTCCCAGCCCCTGGCCACGGCCGCTAATAACCCTAATCGTCCCTGCAGTGTGGGAATCTGGGCGAATCAAAACCCTTTTAATTACATCAAGTGTTCAGTATGTGTGTGTGTGTGTGTGTGTCTCTGCTTCTTTCCCAGAGAGCCAGACCAGATCAATTGACCCAAGGAGGGAGAAAAAAAAAAGAGTCAATTTCTGTCCATTTCTGCAGCATTTCTGTGACACGAAGCGCCTCCGGTCGAGCCCCCGGACCCTTTTTTACCTCGACAGTCATCATGGCCGATTTGAGAGACGGACAGTTACATTAATGTCCCCCAATCAGACATGACAAGCAGATGGCCGGCCGCTGATCTATCGTACGGCTGGAGCTCTCACCGCTGTCAGCTCGTCTCCAGTTAGCGGCGATGAAGGGGAAATATGGGCCCATTGCAGATCCTGCTCCCTTAACGCGGCTCCATGTAAATTCCCCACGTATGAGCGGCTCCGGCAGCTCGGAGCGGGTCGTTAACGGCCTGTTGGTATTGACAGAACGGGATTTATGGAGCGATATGTATCGGACTGGATCTGTGTTCAAAGATTGGAGAGCGAGGAAAGAGAGCAGAGAGAGAGAGAGAGAGAGAGAGAGAGAGAGAGAGAGAGAGAGAGAGAGAGAGAGAGAGAGCAGAGAGAGAGAGAGAGAGAGAGAGAGGGAGCGTTGTAAACAGCGGAGAAGGAAATAGAGACTTGACTCTCTATTTCGTGAGCTTAGAATTATAAGGTTCTATCTGCCTTCAGGATAGTTCTGAGATATTGAGCTTCAAAGTTTTCAGCATCCATTGAGTTAAATGGAGATTGGGCCCTTTTGTTTTAGAAATTACAGACTCAAAAATCATTATTTTCAAAAATTAACACCACACATATGTCAACAGGTTCATGCGACTAACTCAGTTTTGACAAAAAGGTCAGATAGAACCCTATGATACCAAGGTCACGATTTGCTAGACATTCCCATGATGCAACGCCTCTCCGACACACACACACACACACACACACACACACACACACACACTATCCAGCAAACAACATCCTTTCACATCAAGCTACATTAAAAGGTGCTGTGTGTAGCATTTAAAACTAAACAATAAAATGGCATTTTGAGAGCAAACTGCTTCCATAATTTGACTTATTTCATGTCAAAACAGGATGTTGGGGGCGGGACTCAAAATGGGGGGGGGGGGGGGTGTCATTCAAAAGTGTAAACCAATGGGAGATCAGTTAGGGAGAGAAAGACCGTTTTATATGGGTGGGGTGACAGAGAGAGAGAGGTAGAGAGACAGAGACGCTCAAAAGAGAGAGAGAGACAAACCGACTACATTTGATTAGCTTGCTGTAGAGAGAGAGAGAAAGAGCGGTAGAGAGACCTTTGTGTTCTCTGCTCTCTCTCTCTCCTCAGTCTCCATCAGATCCGTAACTGATCTCTCCTCCTCCTGACGCTCCCCAGCGGATTAATAACAACCGACAAGCCGACAGAGTGAAAGCCTCCTTCTAGGAAAACAGACGGCACTTTAAATTGAAGATAATTTAGCCGCTATTACAATGTGCTATCGATAAACTACAAAAAAGCAGCTAATGGTGAATAATTGCCCTCTAAAAAGGAGACCAAAGAATAATAATGATGAAGCAATTTTCTCCCTTTCACCCCGGCTCCCTTGAATTGCTAATGTGTGTTTGGAAGACAGTGTTAACAGCTGAAATGAGAGGGGGTTCACACTGTCACCCAGACTCACATCAGGCTGGCCGAGTTTCTCTAAAGAAATTAGATCTCAGACACCATGAAAGTCTCATCTACTCTCACAACATGACTGAAAGCCGAGCCCATTACAGGTTGATATTAAAGTTATGAGCCGTTTTAAGACCTTTGCTTACAAAACAGTTATGGTTTGATGAGGGAAATCGATGAATTGCCATATATAGCGTTTTCAAATGACACCCTTCATTTGTGGAATTTCTTTCCAAAATGAAATTTTCACAGACAAAATCTAATGATCCCTACTCTCATGAAGTGCCTGCTTACTGTAAAACTCACTGTAGATTATTAGGATACCAGCAGACCCAAACTTAGAAACACCTTAAATGTGATGTAATCATTTAACATTTCAGATGCCATGACCAAAGGTATTACTGTAACCAAAGGAAACACTTGGATTTTTCTTTCCCTATTTGAATAAATAGTTTTGGAGTGACACCCTTCATAGAAAAACACATTTAAAGGGGAAATCTTTTCTATTTAAGAATTGAGGCTCTTCCTGTGATCCAACACTGAGAGTCACTGTGTGTGAACATGGAAACAGGACTAACACCTGTGATGTCACTAAACTGACCGCTGACCACCAGACAGATACTGCTAGCTCAAGTTTATCTACTCCACCACCCATCACTGGCAGGAAACCAGACATTAAGTCAGTATTTTATATTCTGAAATTCTAGTTGGCTGGTACAATAATGAAAGTGGCTGGTAAAATAGAGACTAGATGGAAAATAGTGAAAAGGATTCATAAAATAGCGGCAGTGGCCAGTGAAATAGTGACTGGAAGGAAATTAGTGAAAGTGACTAATAAAATGGTGATTGAGACTGGTAAAATACTGAAAGTGGCTAGTAGAATAGTGACTGGCTGGTAAAATAGTGAAAGGGCCGCTTAAATTGTGAAAGTGACTGGAAAGTGGTAAAAGTGGCCGGTAAAATGACTGGATGGAAATAAGTGAAAGTGACAAATAAAATGGTGATTGTGACGTAAAATAGTGAAAGTGGTTAGTAGAACAGTGACAGTGTCCGGTAAAATAGTGAAAGTGACTCATGGAATAGTGAAATTGGCCGGTATAATAGTGAAAGTGACTTTAAAAAAATTAGTGAAAGTGGCCGGTAAATAGTGAAAGTGACTAACAAAATAGTGAAAGTGGCCGGTAAATAGTGAAAGTGACTCAAAAAAATTAGTGAAAGTGGCCGGTAAATAGTGAAAGTGACTAACAAAATAGTGAAAGTGACTGGTAAAACAGTGACTGGATGGAAAATACTTAAAGTCTCTGGTAATATAATGACCAGCAGTCTTAACTCAAGCTTAGCCTATGTGTACATAATAATAATAATAATAATAATAATAATAATAATAATAATAATAATAATAGACTCATCCCAGTTCTAATGTGATCTAGGTTCTTATGTCGTTACAGAGACTGATCTACAGTCTGATCTAATCACAGAATTTATAACCAGGAAGAATAAGTTCATCAAACTGGCAGCTAGCCAAGAGCTGAGAGAGTCAGCACAACTCAGTCCACTGACCTCAACCGCTGTGTGTGTGTGTGTGTGTGTGTGTGTGTGTGTGTGTGTGTGTGTGTGTGTGTGTGTCATGCGTGGGAAGCTGCAGCACACGGACAGATCCAGGATCAGCAGCACGGCCCACGGCTTCGACTTTCTGTCCTGCTGGATATTTTTCACCCTCCTTTATCTTTCTGTTTCCCTCCTTCTCTCCTCCTCCTCTTCTCTCTCTCTCTCCTTCTCTTCTCTCTCTCTCCCTTCATCTCCTCCTCTCTCCCTCTACACTCCTGTTATAACAATGAGCAACAATAACCATTGATTTACATGCATTCACACACACATACAGTGTCAATTATCAGTCACAGGACAGCAAATACAAAACATCAAATGGTAAAAAGACAGATTTCTGCAGATGATATCTATCTGTACATGTATTTATATAAATGTCTACATACAGTAGAGACAGATAGAGGAATTTCTATTAGGTTAGACTGATATATTAGATCAATATGTTGTCTGCTGTTTTCTGATATATCAAGTCAATATTGGTCTTTTATTTATTTTTTTAATCTGACTTCCACCTCTGATAGGATGGATATATGATGATGATATGATTTATTTATTTATTTTTATTGGCTTCCACACAAGTATGCATGATGTATGCTCTATTGTAAATATGAGTTTCAATGGAGAGTTTTAGTGTCCTCATGATGGTCTCAATGCTGTTTTTTCCACCCTGACAAGAATAAAACTCTGGAGGAAACACTGAATACTTGGCATTTTTTGGCATGAAAATGAAAAAAATCTTGAATATTGATACAAACTATTGGCTATCGGCAAGTTCAATCCAAAACTACAGTATCCGCTTTGGCTTTATTTATTTATTTTATTTATTTGGATCCCCATTAGCCACCACCAAGGTAGCAACTACTCTTCCCGGGGTCCACACAAGTAAACCATAAATCATAATGCAAAACAATAATGTTTTTAAAATCCAAGGCAAAAAGAAACAGAAAATAACAACAACAAAAAAAAGAAAGCAAATTACAACAATGAAACAACAACAATAAAACTACCAATAACAACAATAACAACAAGTACCCACACTATATCTAAATAGTAAAACATTTGATACAGCTCAGGAATGATAGTAGTACCATTAAAAACAGCATAAACATGACCAAGAAAATTCCTCATTAATGATGATATAGTCAGATATTATGTAGAACATGTCCTGTTTGGAGAGGGGCTGGTGTTCTGTGCCACCAGGTGTTTCTTTAAACTCTTTTTAAAAACAGTTTTACTTGTTAAATGTGTCGGATGGCAAACCATCAGTATGTACCACCAAACAGTACGTTGCCTTGCGTTAGTTTTTGAGACAGGAAGTGAAAAACAACCTCTTGTTTTAAAATCCCGTATCAGTGGAAGCTTAATATGAATGATGTAACAGGAAGGTAAAGTAGAGCAGATCAGTGTTGAGATCAGAGGCTGAAGCAGATTACTGCTGTTGTCAGGAGGAAGCTGAACAGCATCAGGTCTGTTAGTCGGGGAAACAGATCACAGAGGAAATTGACAGTTTGGATTAACGGCATTAAACACAAAGCACAACGTCTACAAAGCAGAGGCGGGGTTTTTTTTTTTTCCCTTTTCTTCTCTTTTCATCCTAATTTAGCAGGTACAAGATGAAGCAGACACCGGTAGTCATGGCAGCGAGCCGGGCGTGAACATGTGTAGCAGTTTTACATCTTATTGCATGCTGGGCGTGTGATGCTGCGTTCAGGTCGCACGGGAAAGACGGTAGATACGAGTTTCCTGCCTCAAAATACAGTTTACATCGTATTTCAGGTGGTAAATACTACAGAAAATACTGTTCATTCAGCTTTTATACGGTAAATACTGCAGAAAATACTGGTAAATACTACAGAAAATACTGGTAAATACTACAGAAAATACTGTTCACTCAGCTTTTATACGGTAAATACTACAGAAAATACTGGTAAATACTACAGAAAATACTGTTCACTCAGCTTTTATACGGTAAATACTACAGAAAATACTGGTAAATACTACAGAAAATACTGTTCACTCAGCTTTTAGACAGTAAAATACTGTTCACTCAGCTTTTAGACAGTAAATACTACAGAAAATAGTTTTACATTTTATTGCATGCTGGGTGTGTGATGCTGCGTTCAGGTCGCACGGGAAAGACGGTAGATACGAGTTTCCTGCCTCAAAATGCAGTTTACATCGTATTTCAGGTGGTAAATACTACAGAAAATACTGATCACTCAGCTTTTAGACGGTAAATACAACAGAAAATACTGGTAAATACTACAGAAAATACTGTTCACTGAGCTTTTAGACGGGAATGACAGATTAATTTCAAGTAACACCAACAAAATTAAGGATTTCCATCACATTTCAAGTCATTTTGTGATCATAACTCTTAAAATTTCCATGGCAGGACACGACTTTCGACTTGATTTGTGTTCAACATTTCAATGTTTGGTTTGCCGTGAAACACGAACTCAAGTGTTTCATCACCCAGTCTGTGTGCGCTAAACGTGAAACAGCCAATCAGGAGCAACCCGAAATCTACAGAAAACGTCGATCTGACGGATATTCCAGCAGGACCTGAACGCAGCGTTGTAGCAAATGTTCAGGAAATCGAAAAACTTTTCAGCTTTCAGAAGGAACAAAGAACTGTCTGGCGTGTAGTCAGTCGTGTGAAAGATGAGTTTTGCATGAATAATAAACCCATTGACTTCTATCTGCAACATTTTAGAGGCTATTTTGGGGTTTTAAACACACACACACACACACACACACTCATTTTACAAACAAATGAACTCTCACAGTTTGAGGATGCTCACACTTTACACACAAACACAACTTCACACTTTGTCACCGCTGTCAGAAGAAACCTTGTCTCTACAAAACATCGACTTTTCAGGTATTGTGTAAAACGGCTTTTTTTTTGTTGGATATTCGGGTTTTGAAAGGATTTGAGAAACACACACGGGTGAAATCAGGTAAAAACATCCAAATCGCCAAAATTGGAGTTACGAGGTTTTCACCTGACAACAACGATATGTGACACATGTTCACACCTGACACACACGCACTGACACTTGACCCACACACCTGTCTCACACACACACACACACACACACACACACACACACACACACACACACACACACACACCCCTCGTCCTGATCAGTCCTCTGCTGAGTGGAGACGCGGCGGCTGTGGGACAAACGAGGCCAATTTGTCTGCTGGGATCGAACAGCAGGAGCTGTCACTCAAGTAAATGCAGACAGGCAGGCAACACACACACACACACACACACACACACACACACACACACACACACACGCAGGCCGCCCTCACAGCTGTGACGACAAGATGATAGCAAGTTGTTGGGCATTTAGCAGCCGTTACAACTTAACTGTCATGCTTTCTATCAGGAGGAGAGATAAGAACAGAAAAATGTAAGCAAATTTAATTATGTCATGCTGTGTGTGTGAGTGTGTGTGTGTGTGTGTGTGTGTGTGTGTGGGGCCCAACCTCCTTCCTGAGTGTGTGTGTGCTTGTGTTTAAAGTGTGTATGAATGAACGTGTACGGTTGTGTTTTTGTGTGTGTTTGTATGTGTGTGATCCGTCCCATCATCTTCCATCCTGAGTGTGTGTGTGTGTGTGTCTGTGTGTGTGTCTGTGTGTGTGTGTGAGACAGAGGGGGAGCGAGAGAGAGAGAGAGAGAGAGAGAGTGTGTGTTCATGTATTAAAAGCTGATGAATGTGCAGTTGGGTACAGTATAAACTATATAAAAATACTATAAACCATATAAATCAGTTCCTGAAATTAACTTTTCGTCTCTCCGACTATAGAGCTGGTAAACTAAAAATATCACCTGCCAAGAATAATAAAACTGGCCAATTTAATTAATATACATTTTCATAGCAGTGTGTCTCCCTATCTGCTTTCAATGCTCTTTCCTACAGACTCAGGTGTGAAACTTCCAATAAAGACACAAGAGCAGATTTAGAGTTTTAATTTCAATCCTGCTCACTCACTTCTACACTGGGTCAAGTCTGTATAGTTCATCATGTAACAGGCAGCCAATCAGGAGCCTTGCTTGATCCAGAGCTCCTGATTGCTTTGATCCGATTGGCTCACGGTCAGACAGAGCGTACGGTGGCCAGCAGGGACAAAAGTTTAAGAACAGGCGAAAACCGAAAGACTTTTTTATAACATGTGATCGTCTCTGAAAGTCAGCGGGCAGCGTGGTGGAGACTCTTATTGATTTATCTGCTCAGTATCAGACAGAGACGCAGTTCACTGCTAATTGGCTCACTGCAGAGAGAGAGAGAGAGAGAGAGAGAGAGAGAGAGAGAGACAGAGAGAGGGACAGAGAGAGGGGCAGAGAGAGAGAGAGAGAGAGAGAGGGACAGAGAGAGGGAGGGAGAGAGAGAGAGGGACAGAGAGAGAGAGAGAGACAGAGAGAGGGGCAGAGAGAGAGAGAGAGGGACAGAGAGAGAGAGAGAGAGACAGAGAGAGGGGCAGAGAGAGAGAGAGAGAGAGACAGAGAGACCGAGAGAGAGAGAGAGAGAGAGAGAAAGAGAGAGAGAGAGAAAGTTGGAGGCAGAGATACAAACGATCTCTACCATCATGGAAGAGATTAGCGGCAGCAGAGATTGTATTTCAGTCGCATAAATTAGAGTTAGTCACGCTCACATTGAACCGCTGAATTAAAAAATGGATTTGTCGAATAAATTAATGCAAAAATTGAATTAGCGAGGCACAGAGCCAAGAGAAGAGCCGAGTGAAGTGAAGTGTTCGCTCTGTCAGCAGCCTGCAGTCGACTCGCAGGGAATAAAGTCCCACAGGAGGACGGGTCTGAATTAAAGGGACAGGACGCTCTAAACTCCAAAACTGTTTCCAGCTGTTCATGGCAATCAATATTCATGGCAATTTTATAATGAAACACAAACATCCTGGTTATTTTCTTCACATGTCACTGCATGATGTTTGTTTTCTGGATTTTGCTCGAAAATTGTGCAGAGATTTTTAAAATGTCACACGTCCCAAATATTAACCCCCAAAAACTGACATTTTGGAAGTAAAAGCAGGCTTCACACACTCAGCTGGACACCAAACTGAAGGACTTTTATAATTACTGTCAGGGTTTTTTTTTTGTTCGGTGAAATTCAAGGAGTCAAAATCGGCATGTGAAGGAAGTGAAGTGCTGGTCCTGGGACGGAGAATGAATGTGGGTGCTGTGTTTTAATTTTATCAACATTTAAGGCCTTATTTTTCCCCAAAAACACAGAAGAAAAAGCAGAGAGGCGGCTGAAAAGGTGGCGAGTGAAAAGAGAGAGAGAGAGAGAGAGAGAAGTGCTGTGAATGAAAAGGTAAACCTGGTGGAAAGTAATCATAAACCGTCAATCCACTGTGACTGAACATTTCAAAGGTCGGCTCCATTAAGTCACGTAAGACACGTCAACAGCAAAACAACAACGCAGCTACAGAAGGGAAAAAAAAGAGAAAGAAATAGCAAGAAAAATAGAGACAAAAAACAAATGAATATTGATGCAGTTGACAGAAAATGTCCGTTTGGCATCGCAGGAGAAACTGAGGATGTGAAACTGAAGAAACTGAAGAAATCAAATGAAAGTGCTGCAAAGACAGGAGGAGAAACAAAACAACAAAAGAGACTTTGAAGAGTAAACAGGTGGAAGAGAAAAATAAAAATAATAAAATAATTGAAAAGAACAAGGTTTAACCTCAAAGAAGAACGGCATGATATAAAGAGACAAAGAAACCCTAAATTTTACAATACATATCGGCCTATATAATATAAAGATAAGATGGAGAAAATGGATTGAGAAGGAAAAGAAGAAAGAACCAGATCAAAAGATCAAAGAAACGTGGGAGAGCAAGAAACAAGGCGAGCATGACGGAAAGAAATAAGGAGGAAAACCAAGAAGGTAGAAAAGAAAAAAAAGCGATAAAGAGAGAGAGGCAGCGAGAAAGAGACAAAGGAAGAAAGAAACACAAATGAGAAAGAACGCAATTAAAAAAGCAGGAATGCAAAAAGTTTAGCGAGAACGTGTGGAAACGGAAAGGAAGAAAGAAAAGAAACAATAAAGCAAGAAAGAAAAGAATGCAGAAAACGAATAGGACATAAAGAAGTGAAGCAAGAAAGACAGGAGAGAAGAATAAAAACAAGAAAACACGAAGGTACAAATGCCAGAAAGCAGAGAAACAAGGAGAGAGATGAAGACAGAGAGAGAGAGAGAGAGAGAGAGAGAGAGAGAAATTACATGGAAATGAAGAATATCTCATTCCACCAGAGGCTGGAGTCATTTCTCCTCTAATTACACAGTAATTGAGCTGTGCCCAACAGGATCATAATAAGGCAATTAGCCTAATTTGTTTGAATTGAAAAGCCAATTAAAGAATTAGTGAGCAGTGTTGAAAAGTTCATCAAATCAGATCCGCATTACAACCCGTCGGGTCAGGAGGCGAGGCGACATCACACACGTGCCCAAAATGACTTTAATATTACAAAGTTAATTTACTGTATTCAACAAGCAGTAATCATATTCATTTATATCTATATATCTATATATATTTTTATATTAATTTCCCCCGGTTGCTTAGCCTGTGCCCATCCATATTTGGACAGATAGGAATGAAGGAAAGGCAGGAACGAGAAGGGAAGGAACCAAGCAAGCAGGAAATAAAGGAAGGAAGGAAGGAAGGAAGGAAGGAAGGAAGCAAGAATGACAGAAAGAAGGAAGGAAGGGAGGAAGGAAGGAAGGAAGGAAGCAAGAATGACAGAAAGAAGGAAGGAAGGAAAGAAGGAAGGAAGGAAGGCAGGCAGGCAGGCAGGCAGGCAGGAAGGAAGGCAGGAAGGAAGGAAGGAAGGAAGGAAGGAAGGAAGGAATGAAGGAAATAATAAGAAAGGGAAGGAAGCAAGAAATAAAGAAAAAAAAAAGAAAAATAGACCAGACACAACACATAAAGCGCCCCCCCAAAAAAAGATTTAAATTCAACAGTATACAACAAAAAAAGTTAAAGTGAAACTAAATAAATAAATGAATGAATAAATAATCTATATACTATGTGTACATATACATATTAGTATGTAGGAATATGCAGATCTGTCTATATGTAGCTGCCTATGCAATAAACAAGGAAAACAGGATAAACTTGATATTTATCCTGTATCAAACAGTTGGGCTTACTTGATGTACAGAATATAAACTACCACCACTACTACTACTACTACTATAAACTACTACATAGTTTATAGTAGTTTATCGTAGTTTTGCTCTGACCAAGTCCCATCTATTTTCAAATAAATCTTCACTAGATTTAATTTTCTGTGTTCATTTTTCCACTAACTGTAGCTCCTGTATTGTGTTTTTGCAGCTGTTTAAGTCTGGAGGTGTCATCGTCTTCTTCTTCTTCTTCCTCCAGTTTCTTGTAACTCGGACCAAAATAACTTCTCCCTGGCTTTTGGACGTCTTTATCGTAAATCCAGTGAGTGAATTTAAACAGGATTATGTTCTGCAGAGGAACAGCTCTCTGTCTTAGCCTCTTTGTCGGGAACTGGAGGCATGTAATCCGAGCGGATCGCTTTTGACAGATGGTGTGAGCGAGATTTTCCTTCCGGAGGTTTTGTCGGAGGCATTAAAGTGTTGCGTATCTGCCGGTCTGCATGAACGGCAACCCCGCTCCGAATAAACAGCCGCTGTTATGAACGGAGGAGTCTCTGTTGTAAAAGAACAAAACAGAACGTCACCGACCCGTCACACGCTTTTCTTTTTTTTCTTCTTTTTTTTATTGAGATGAACGCTGTTTTTTCCGGCTCTTTTCAGGCTAATTCAGGCTGCGGGTCGGATGTGTTTGGCTGAACCCCAACGTCACGAAGCCTTTTCCTTACGCTGGAGACAAAACCGGCTGTCAGTTACAGTTTAGAGAAACATCAGACTCGGAGACGGAAGATGAGGCTTTTAAACAAGCAGAGACAGAGATGAAGGGAGCAGTGAGATTCAAAGACTGGGTAAAGATTTAAAGGATAACATCGGTTTTGTTTAACTTTTCATTCTTCCTCTCCGTTTCTGCACACAGTCAGCATAGTTACACATGTCAGTGCTCGTTTTTTTGCTTTTTCACTGTCAACAAAGAACGTTCAAGAGTGTGAAACCAATGAAAAACATTAGATTATCCATTCCTAACGGTCTTTTGCTCATTAAATATTTCTGTTTTGAGGATGTGATCATCTGTGGTTTGGAAATAACTGAAAGATTTAAAGCGGTGACATTTTTATCAACATGGATTTATGGCATTTTGGAATTAACGCCTTCACATGGACCTTCTCACTGTGATTAATATCCAAACCACAAGATTTTATGTGACCATCTCCTGTGCTGCTAAAGGAGAATACCAGTGGGGTTTTTTTAAGTCAGCAGCAGCAGGTCCAGCTTCCTCTCTGTTTCTGCACACAGTCAGCATAGTAGCAGATCTCAGCGCTCGTTTTTCTCCTTCATTCATTCTTGTCCGGTTTGAAAAGCAAACTTCCACAGAGCGAGATAATCCATCACAGCAAACATGAAGCCAAACTTTCTGTTTTCTCCTGATTTCATTGAGCTGAGTCAAGTGTTTTCATCTCAGTGCAGAAGAAATGGAAGTCTCCTCCAGGAAATAATCCTCAAAAACACTTTCCTGTCATTTTCCTGTCAGCAGTTCAGTTCAAGCTAGGTTTGATACTGTCAAGTTTGTATTTGAAAAACGAAGAAACATACGGCATGCATTGTAATATGATAGCTAATAGTTCGGGTTTAGGCAACTATAATAATATCATAAACTTTATCTATATAGCACCTTACAAAACACTGTTACAAAGTGCTAAAATCAACACTTCAGCATTGAGTCAATGGCAAAACAGAAGTAAAAGTACCAATATATGATTGTGTAAATAATGTGTGTATAATGTATGTAATGTGTAATAACTCATGTATATAATGTAACCTGTTACACCAACAACTCCATATTTATTCCAGCATCTTTGCACTCTGCACCATTGCACTATTGTCCTAGGGTTGTTTACATAGATATATATATATATATACTTTTTTTTAAATATATACCGTATGCATATTTGTACATAGTAGTTAAATGTTTAGGTTTACCTCTGTTCATCTTGTTATCCTTGTTTTAGCTGTATATTTATTCTGTGTAAGTACACTGAAAGCAACGAAAAACCGGAGTCAAATTCCTTGTATGTGTACATACTTGGCCAATAAAGCTGATTCTGATTCTGATTCTGAAAAGACAGGAGAAATAAGAAAGGATGAATAAAAGAGATAAAAGTGATGAAACAGAAAGCGACCACAGAAGTAAAAGATGATGAAGCAAAAACAGTTAGCTTCAGGTTTCGCTTACGGTTCAGTAAATGAAAACTTGTGGTCATGAGTTGGGAGTTGAACCATCTGCCCCCCGACCTCCGACCTCTGACCTCCACCACCCTGACTGTCCACCGTCAAACTACTTCCTGCTTCCTGTCCCGTCTCCTCCAGCTGATCCTTTCTGCTGAAATAGATTTCTCTCACTTTCTGAACACGCAGCATGTTATTTAAATTTTAAGACATCCTCATCCTCATTTCACAAAATTTCCTGAGACCAGACTCGGGACCAAAAAGTGTCACCAGCATCAACTAAATGAGGAACCGGGGGATTAGCGCTTTGAGAAGCACTGTACCTCAGAAAATACATTCATGTCATTCATACTGATTGGAGTCTGAGAGTCTCTGTGGTGCAATTTCTCTGTGAAAACGCTCCAGAGAGATTCAACACAAACGTAAAGAGATCACAGAGAGAGAGGAGCGAGGGCTGAACCGCCGGCCCTGTCAGGAGAGAGAGATGAGTCAGTGAGAGAGAGAAACCCTCACCGGAGAGAGAGAGAGAGAGAGAGAGAGAGAGAGAGAATAAAGAGAAGGAGAGTGAGCTGGAAAGAGACAGGGAGGGGAGAGAGAGAGTAAAGTGTGCATGACAGAAAGAGAGACGGGTGAAAGAAAGAAGATGAGAAAGAGGCAGAGAGGAGAGAAAGAATATATTTGGACAGATGGGAAGGAAAGAGAGGCAAGCAAGCAGGAAGGAAAAATGAAAGTAAGAAGCAGAGGTGTGACCAGGTCAGTCTCAAGTCTCAAGTCTAAATGTAGATCACCAAGTCAAGTCCAAGTCAAGTCCATATCATTAATGTCAAGTCTCAAGTCTAAATGTAGAACAGTAGTCCAGTATCAATTTAATATCTTAAAGAAAACTAAATATCTAGAACTTTTCAATGCAATATGGTTTTAATAGGATAAAAACTTGGTAAGAGCATCATGAGTTTGATTTCTATAATCAGTTTCAACTTCAATAAATTCAATCATTCCATACAAATTCAGAAAACAGAATTTAAATTCAGTCGTCTGCTGGAACAAATCTCATCACTTTCAATCTAAGTCATTTACACAAACACAAGATCTCAAGTCAAGACTTTAGAAACCTTTTCAAGTCATCAGAGTACAAGTCAGAGTCAAGTCCCAAGTCACCAGAACCCAAGTCAAGTCAAGTCTCAAGTCTTCTCTTCATGCATCAAGTCAAGTCTCAAGCTATTAAAAGTATGACTCGAGTCCTAGTCATGTGAGTCGAGTCCCCCCCTCATGCTATTCTACTAAAGTCCTCCTTGTGTCCTCATAATGTAGGATAAAGTCAGGTCTTGGGTATAAGGGACTACTAGAAACCTTTTCAAGTCACCAAAGTACAAGTCAGAGTCAAGTCCCAAGTCACCAGAACCCAAGTCAAGTCAAGTCTCAAGTCTTCTCTGGAAAGAAGGATTGAAGGAAGGAAGAAATATAGAAAGGTAAGAAAGCAAGCAAGAATGAAAGACAGATAGGGAGGAAGAGAAGAAAAGGATATAAAAGGGTAAAAGAAAGAAGAGGAGAGAGAGAAAGAAAATATTTGGACAGATAGAAAGGAAGGAAGGAAGGAAGGAAGGAAGAATAAAAGAAAGAAAGAACATAGAAAGAGAAAGGAAGGAAGCAGGAAAGAAAAAATAAGAGAAGGATGGAAGAAAGAAAGAAAGAAAGAAAAGTAAGAAAGAGACAGAGCAAGAGAAGGAGCGATTATAAAGAGGGACAAAGGAAGGAAAGGAAAGGGATGATCAAGAAGGGAAGGAAACAAGAAAGCAGGAAATTTTAAAAATGACAAGGAAACGAAAGATTGAAGGAAGGAAGGAAGGAAGGAAGGAAGGAAAGAAGCAAGGAAGAAAGGAAGGAAGGAAGAATAAAATAAAGAAAGAACAATAGAACAGGAGAGAGAAAGAACATAGAAAGAGAAAGGAAGAAAACAAGCAGGAAAGAAACAATAAGAGAAGAAAGAAAGAAAGAAAGAAAAGTGAGAAAGAGAAGCAATTATGAATAAAAGGGAGAAAGATGTTCATCCATAATTGGACAGATAGGAAGGAAGGAAAGGGAGGATCAAGAAGGGAAGGAAACAAGGAAGCAGGAAATAATAAAAAATGACAAGGAAAGGAAAGAAGGAAGGAAGGAAGGAAGGAAGGAAGGAAGAATATTTCAGTGTGATGTGATTTTGGCAGATCAGGCAACAGAGAGCAGAGCAGCAACAGAGCTGACAGCTGGACACACACACACACACACACACACACACACACACAGAGAGAAAGAGTATATAACACACACACACACACACACACACACACACAGAGAAAGAGTATATAACACACACACACACACACACACACACACACAGAGAAAGAGTAGCCTATATAACACACACACACTCACACACACAAACACACAGAGAAAGAGTATATAACACACACACACACACACACACAAACACACAGAGAAAGAGTATATAACACACACACACACACACACACAAACACACAGAGAAAGAGTATATAACACACACACACTCACACACACAAACACACAGAGAAAGAGTATATAACACACACACACTCACACACACAAACACACAGAGAAAGAGTATATAACACACACACACACACACACTTTAAATAAAACTAAAACTGATCTTTTTTTCGCAGCCATGCCAGCCACTCCACACAAGCGCGCACACACACACACACACACACACACACACACACACACACACACACACACACACACACACACACACACACACACAAGTGGGCAGCGAATCCCTCTCTCATTACCCATAATCCACTACAGCTCAGGCTGTCAGCGGAGTCTCTAAGGACCGAGGATCATGGGAGCTCCGAGAAAGGTCAGGGCGAGCAGGGAACCAGCCGGGCCATAATCACACACACACACACACACACACACACACACACACACACACACACACACACACACACACACAAGCCACCGTTGCACCAAGACATATTGATCACACAGTCGTCACCCTCTCTCTCTCTCTCTCTCTCTCTCTCTCTCTCTCTCTCTCCCTTTGAGCCATTCAGCATCTCTCTCGCCCTCCCCTCTCTCTCTCTTTCTCTCTCACTTTCTGTGTCTCTTTCTCAGCCATTCAACATCTCTCTCGCCCCTTCTCTCTCTCTCTCTCTCTCTCTCTCTCTCTCTCCCATCACATCCCTCTCTCTCTCTCTCTGTCTCTCACCAGCCTCTCTTCATCTTTCTGTCTCTCTCTCTCTCTCCAGCCTGTCTTGTGTGTTTCTGTCTCTCTCTTTCTTAGCCATTCTGTGTCTCTCGCCTCTCTCTCTCTCTCTCTCTCTCTCTCTCTCTCTCTCTGTCATTCACCATCTCTCTCGCCCCCTTTCTCTCTCTCTGTCTCTCATCACATCCCTCTCTCTCTCTATCCGGTCTCTCTCTTTGTCAGCCTGTCTTGTGTGTTTGTGTCTCTCTCTCTTTCTTAGCCATTCAGGGTCTCCCGAACCTTCTCTCTCTCTCTATCCAGTCTCTCTCTTTGTCCTGCTTCCCTCTCTCTTTCTCTCTTTGAGCCATTGAGCATGTCTCTCACCCCCTCTTTCTCTCTGTCCCATCACATCTCTCTCCATCTAGTCTCTCTTCCTCTTTCTGTCTCTCTCTCTCTGTTTTTCTCTCTGTTTCTCCAGCATTGTGTCTTTTTGTCACTCTCTTTCTTGCCCTCTCCTCTCCCATCCCATCCCTCTTTCTTTCTCTCTCTCTATGCCTCTCTGTCTCTCTCTCTCTATGCCTCTCTCTCTCTGTCTCTCTCTCTCTATGCCTCTCTCTCTCTCTCTCTCTCTATAGCCTCTCGCATCTTTCCATCTCTCTCTCTTTCTTAGCCATTCAGCATCTCTCTCGTCCCCCCTCTCCCATCACATCCCTCTCTCTCTTTCTCTCTCTCTCTCTATGTCTCTCTCTCTCCCTCTCTCTCTAATTAGTTGATAGAGTCCAGGAACGGCCTGTGACCAATCAGTATTGGAAATGGAATGTTTATGTGTGTGTGTGTGTGTGTGTGTGTGTGTGTGTGTGTGAATGAAGACCCTACCCCATGACCCCTTTTACAGAGAAGTGTGTGTGTGTGTGTGTGTGTGTGTGTGTGTGTGTGTGACCGAGGCCGGATGCATGAACTCACACACGCATTCGCACACCAACTATCGTCATTAAAATGCATAGGAACATGATCAGCCTCATGAATATTAATCGGCTCTGCTGTGCTGCTAGCGTGTGTCTGTGATAATGTGTGTGTGTGTACTGCTTCTTAATCATTTAATGGTGATGTCAGCCGGCGGCAAAAAAGCTGTTTTTGTCTGTTCATGTTAATTTCTGCTCTATTTTAAAGTAATAATCGACGATAATTACCTGGAAATAAATGTTCGTTTTGCTGCTCTGCTGTTAATTGCTGTAACACAATAGTGAAAAGCTTTTACATTTGCTGTTCTGATGCTGCGTTCATGTCATGTCAGATTTAGCGTAAATAAAATAAAAAAAAAACTCATGTCTGCCTCCTAGTGGCGATTACAGGTAGGACATGGAAATGTTTCAACACAGGCACAAAACACGGCGGCAAATCCATCGATGTTGGCAGTCCAAGGTAATAATAATCAAAATTAGCAGATTCATTCACACATATTCACACATACAATTAATTCTACTCAGGAAAAAGTGAGGAACATCTGCTGCAGTTTGTTTATGGCTGGTATTTACAGCAACTTGTTGACAACAGCTGACCTTACAGTTTTGGCTGTTGGAGTTAAAACACGTGAACGGTCATAAATTAGCGATGGATGAGATTACAACAATTAGCAGCTGAAACATGATTTCATTCAGTATCCAACTAGAGAGAAGCATGAGCAGCAGAGTGGCCACGGAAAATACAGATTTTGAGGCCAAAATCTACTAGATAGACCTCGCTCCCTGGTTTTAGTTAATTCATGATTTTGACATTCATCATTTTGTGGCAACAAAAAGGAATAATCTGCAACATTTTCCTCTAAATAAATGTCTGTCCTGCTCCTCTCTCTCTGCTCTAACTCAACAGTGATCCAGCCTATCTCCAGTTCATAAAGCTTCCCCTCTGTCTGTTCTAAACAGCCGGTGTCTGGTCGCTCTTTCCTGGGAAAAATCCTCTTTTACGTTTCCGGTTTGTTTAGAATCAACAGAAGAAGAAGAACTGGGTAGTTAGCATGAGCAGTGATAGCCATCACCACAAAGTCCAAAAAGTCCTTTGAATTTACTTGATTTTAATGTGTACATCGGTCCCACATGATCAGAATGTGGCCAACTGACATAATTTCCCTCTTTTTCTCAATTAATTATTGCTTGTGAAACCAAAATATTTCATTCACATTAGACTGTTTAAAAGAATCATGTTGATTCAACATATTATTTGTCAGTTACTGCAATACCAATTTATTGTGTAATGTTAAAGTAATTTCATGGTATTATATATAACATGTATAACATAGTGTAGAACATGGCTGAACAGACAGAAGAAGAAAAGAGAAACTCAAACTGCACCAACAGGAAATCCAAGCTCCGCCCACCCGTTTGATTGACAGGTGATCTCTGGGAAGTGCACCGAAGATGGAGACTGAACCAACAAAACCAGGATCTGGAGGATTACCACTTCAGCGTATCGTCACATATCATCGCTAATGAAACATTCCAACGCCATCATGCGAGCTTCAACATTTCTCTGCGGTTGACGACTCTAATCAATGCAACTTCCTCTGCAGCCTTCAGACAGCGTCTCTAATGAGGGACTCAACAAGCCCGGTGTCGCCCGGGGAAGGATTTTTTTTTTTTTTTTGCATCCATGACAGAATGTCGAAAGTCAACCTGCTGATGTTTCCAGAGTCGCCGCGGCAACAGCTGCTGCTAACCGGAGCGATCCACACTCAGGAGTACGAAGAGTCAAAACGCCATTATCACTTTTAATGAGTTTTCTGGTAATTGGAGTAAAAGTGCTGTCAGAGCCACCGCACCATCTGAAGTGACATGAGTTTACACTTCCGCCTCAAACTTTTTTATTCCCAACATGCATCTATCCCGCGTTAAGAGTCAGGCTTCCTGAAATCCTGGAATATCTGGGAATTTTGAGATGTATTCCCCGATAAGAAATGTCAGGGAATTTGGCAAACTCTCTGGGAGAATATCAAGGCAGTTTTGATGTGTATTCCCGTCAAGGAATGTTAGGGAATTTGATAAACTCTTTGGGGAATATCTGGGAATTTTGAGATGTATTCCCGATAAGAAATGTCAGGGAATTTGGCAAACTCTCTGGGAGAATATCAAGGCAGTTTTGATGTGTATTCCCGTCAAGGAATGTTAGGGAATTTGATAAACTCTTTGGGGAATATCTGGGAATTTTGAGATGTATTCCCGATAAGAAATGTCAGGGAATTTGGCAAACTCTCTGGGAGAATATCAAGGCAGTTTTGATGTGTATTCCCGTCAAGGAATGTTAGGGAATTTGATAAACTCTTTGGGGAATATCTGGGAATTTTGAGATGTATTCCCGATAAGAAACGTCAGAGAATTTGGCAAACTCTCTGGGAGAATATCAAGGCAGTTTTGATGTGTATTCCCATCAAGGAATGTTAGGGAATTTCATAAACTCTCTCGGAAATATGAAGGAATTTTGAAGTGTATTCCCGTCAAGGAATGTTAGGGAATTTCATAAACTCTCTCGGAAATATCAAGGAATTTTGATGTGTATTCCCGTTCAAGGAATGTTAGGGAATTTCATAAACTCTTTGGGGAATATCTGGGAATTTTGAGATGTATTCCCGATAAGAAATGTCAGGGAATTTGGCAAACTCTCTGGGAGAATATCAAGGCAGTTTTGATGTGTATTCCCAACAAGGAATGTTAGGGAATTTTCACCAACTCTCTGGGGAATATCAAGAAATTTTGAGGTGTATTCCCGTCAAGGAATGTTAGGGAATTTCATAAACTCTCTCGGAAATATGAAGGAATTTTGAAGTGTATTCCCGTCAAGGAATGTTAGGGAATTTCATAAACTCTCTCGGAAATATCAAGGAATTTTGATGTGTATTCCCGTTCAAGGAATGTTAGGGAATTTGATAAACTCTTTGGGGAATATCTGGGAATTTTGAGATGTATTCCTGATAAGAAATGTCAGGGAATTTGGCAAACTCTCTGGGAGAATATCAAGGCAGTTTTGATGTGTATTCCCAACAAGGAATGTTAGGGAATTTTCACCAACTCTCTGGGGATTATCAAGGAATTTTGAAGTGTATTCCCGTCAAGGAATGTTAGGGAATTTCATAAACTCTCTCGGAAATATGAAGAAATTTTGAGGTGTATTCCCGATAAGAAATGTTAGGGAATTTGATAAACTCTCTGGGGAATATAAAGGAATTTTTCCAAATGCGTAATTTCCTGGACATCAGAATGTATTTTCCAACTTGTTTCACACATTCGTTGCATTAGATGGTTTCCAGACTGAAAAACAACATCGACAAACCGGGAAGGAATAAAATGTTTGAGTCATGGAAGTGCTCTGACAGGGCCAGCAGCCTGGAAAAACCCTGTAAAATGTGGGAACTTTATGACGGCCGTGTCTGCATGTGATCCATAAAGACATTGAAGAGAGTGGAAATCAGCTTACTGTTGTAGTTTCATTGTTACTGAGCCGTTATCTCCACTACTGCAAGCCTCCATCATCACTTTCTCTGTTCAGTCTGCAGCTCTGTCACCTTGCCTCCTAACTTTAGGAACTGAATTTTTTTTCCATCTTGTTTTTCTGTGTTTCAAAGTTTTTCTCTGTTTAAAATGTCATATCTGGTGACGTTAGAAAGTCACGTTCCAGTTGAAAAAGCAAACATAATTATGGGGACAGCTAGTGCTAAGTGATTTGACTGACACTGATGAGCCTGCCGGAGTAAATAACTAATTAATAAACAAGCTGATTATAACGAAGGTGTTGTCAGGACAGCCACAGTATCCAAGGTAATCGTCTGTTTTTCCAGCACTTTGACTGGTGCTAAAAATATTTCACTGACACTAATTGCTGTGAATATAGAATGAATATTGTCTCTGTATTCTCTGCTTTGATATTTGCGGTTTCGAACCAAAAATCCACCCACAGTCAAACAATTGAAATTTGCAAATATGAACAATAAGCCAAGTTGCTGCCTCAAGAGAACGAGCTTCAGGAAAGAGTTGCTTATTCTAACAAATGCCAACTGAATTATCATCAGAATAATGCCTCATGTACAATAGACTGTTACATTACATTATTACATATTACATTACGTTCATTCCTGTGACAGAGCACACACACAGCGCCCCCTTGAGGACAAACGGTTCCGTTGGCGAGTGACGAATATGTTGGAAAAATCACATTTTTGTCTCCAGTCTGTCTTTAGTCTGTTGTATTCTTGACTGGATTTGTGGGCAATTTTTTTCAATTTTTTCTTTTAATATCTTACAGTAGAAAACACAATATTCCACTCTAGATTACCTGTTTTAAATTCTGAAAAAAATGTCTGATGATTTGGTGACAATGAGAAGATTACGTAGTTCGTTACTTCACTTTAAAGAGTAAGTAAACCCCAAACCCAAACCAGTGTAAACCATCTAATGGTAAAATGCATGCTACTGAAATTACCATCTGCTATTGGCTGATCTTTGGTGCCAGGTGATGTCACCACCTGTTATACTCTGATAGAAGGTGGTCTAGGGATTATTTACTCTTTAACGGATAGTATAACCTCCATCCAAAGTGTAATTTTTAATGTTTTGCCAACAACATGGGCAGTTGTCCCGCTCAAAGACAAATTTTAGTCAAGATGAGACCGATCATCCTTAGAGACGTTGCGTTGTAGATGACGTACGATTCGTAGACAAAACGTAACAGATTAAATTGTGGAAGAGCCATAAAAATCAGAAACACTCGGTCGTCAGTTACAATAAACATACAGGACTTGTACCGACTTTTTCTTTATCTAATACGTCTCGATCATACCTGTCCATCCTCGCAGAAATATTACTTTCATCTCTTGTCAGGGTGCTTTGATCTCTGACCCTCGACCTCTTTGTAATGTTCTTGATCTACAAATGTAAGCTGATGTTACTGCTGCACTCTGGATATCAGCATCAGCTATAAAAACGCACAAAATATAAAAAGTAAATACTTCTTGTCAGGGGACCCAGAAATCCTCGCAGTTGCTCCTTTGGCATGAAAGCCGACTGAACACTGTGGCGCTGCCTTAGGCTTCGCCATTTGTACTTTAAAGGAAAAAGCCTCCATGAAACAGAATCGACACGTTTCCCCCCCGTGATCACATTCAGTCAAGCCGATATTTGTGAACGTGAACGACTCCATGCTGTCTCTACGAGGTGGTTTCCAGCTTTAGGAGACAGTTCTACATGCTACCTAATATCGATTGACCCCACAAAGATCATAGGAGTAACATGAAGAAAATCTGTTGTAGGGTGAATGTTATCTTTAATTGATATGGATCAGCAAGAACACAGAGTTACTACTGCGGCACGGCCTTCAGCTTTGCAGTTTTCAAGCAGAAATACACCTTTAAACAGACTGGACATATGTTATTTCTATGAGCTTTGTGACAGAGTTTTTATATTTTAACACATTTCTCAAAGATTATTGGAATACAAGCTGAATCTTTAGTGCAATTCCTGAAGTTTTCACATTTTCCACACTATTCCAGACTTTGCAGACCTGCGTAGGAAAGCTGTTTGCTGTAACAGATAGTCTTTTGTTTTGTCCTCAAGAGAATATGCGACCTAGTCTAATGCCAACGGGTTTTACCATCGCCGTTTCCAACAGTACAGGCACAACTGAGATCATTACTGTTTCCATAAGCAACTGAATGAGCACTACAATTATTGTCACTGTCATGATTATCATCATTGTCATAAACATCATCTTCATATTAGTTGTTTAAATGCCATAGTAGTCTTAGAAAGCATAACTCCAGTTCACCACATAATGAGACATGTTGGTAAAAAGACAAGAGTAAATAAAAATGACCTAAAGTCTCCAGTTCTTGTTTCTGTTTAAAAAATGTGCAAATAAACATAAACATAAACATAAACATAAACACATAGTGTCCCACTGGTCATTGGGGGTGATTTTCTGAGAGTCCACTGGGCTGTTGGGACTGGATTAAAGAGCTCCACCCTGGTGAGCGAGACGTCAGCAGCTCTGTAGTGAAGCAACTAATGAGATTTTGGTCAGAATCGATCGGTGTGATGGAAAACAATGGGAAAATTGAGTTCAGGATGAAAATGGCGGGAGTTATGCTTTAACGTCTTATGCAGGTTAAACTGTTGACATAATCTTTGATCCTCTGTGATTGAGTCTCCCTGTCTCCATGAATAAACCAGTTAACAGGATATTCCCCGTCCCTCTGACTGAGCTTACTTCTAATACACAGGAAAGACATGATCATCCTAATACTAATAGTAAACGCTGCTGCTGCCATGTTCATTGTTGACAAAATGTACCCATAATGCTGTGCGAGTCCACAAGTGAACGCAGTAAGATGTTTCCATGTTTCCACAGTAACCAGTTTAATATGGGAGTAAACCAGGCATCTTAACCAGGTTTACCAAGTTACCAAGTATCAGTTTACCAAGTTTTTCTAACCCAGTTATGATGTTTGTATGCATCAACTCACAAGTGGATTAGTGAAGAAACGGGTTGGATTGTGTGTGTATGAAAACATCATCGCCAACATCATCTTCAGTACGACTGTCATCATCATCATCATCGCCATCTTCATCAACACAAGCATCATCATCGTATTCATCATCAACAGAATCATCAATATCATAACGATCATCTTCAACAACACATTCATCATCATCATCACCATATTCATCTTCAACAGCGCAATCATCATCATTAAACATCATTATCATCTTCATCATCAACACAATCATCATCCGCATCTTCATCATCAACACAATCATCTTCATCAACAACACAATCATCATCAGCATATTCATCAACAACTTAATTGTCATCATTATCATCATCATCATCATCATCATCAACAACAAAACCAATCATCATCATCATTGTGATCATCATCACCATTATTAACATCTTCTTCATCATCAACAACATCATTATCATCATTATCATCTACAGTAAAATCATCATCAATAACACATATCATAATAATCATCATCATTAACAGCAACAAAATCATCGTCATCATTCTTATCACCGCCATAATCTTTATCATTAACATCATATCACAATCATCGTCACAATCGTCAACATCATTATCAACATCATCTTCCTCATCAGCTGCAACACAATTATCAACACAATCACCATCATTATCAACAACACCACCATCATCATCATCATCATCATCTGCACAATCATCCATCATCATCACCACCGCAGTCAACATCAACACAAACATCATCACCACCATCATTATCAACAACACAATCATCGTCACTGTCACCACCGCCGTGATCTTCATCAACATCCACAGCATCGTCATCATCGTCATCACTACCGACCATCATCAATGTAAACACAATTTCCAACAGAAAAGCCCTCTGCAGATTAGCTCTCCTGAAAGCTGAGAGTTCCTGCAAGCTTCTCTTTGTGGGCAATTATATGGAAAATTACAACTGGACTCAATGCAGCTTGACTCAATGCTTCCCCCTAGCTTCCTCTGCACAGAAGACAGCAGGGCTCAGGCAGAGAGAGAGAGAGAGAGGGGGGGGGGGGGGGGGGGGGGGGGGAGAGACAGGGGGAAAGTGTGCAATAGAAAAAGAGAGAAAATGAGATAGAGAGAATCAAGAGTCTCTGAGGAAACGATAAGATAGAGGGAAGAGAAAGCGAAACAGAGACTCTGCGGCGCTGCATCAAAGCACAAGTCTCTCCTTTGAGGACAGATACTTTCCCTCCGTGACAGAACCGGCACCAGCCGTGATTTAAAGAGCATTTAGGAGGTTTATACCTGGGTCATTAGCCGCAAGGATACTCCACCAAGAGACAGAACTAGCAAAACCTAAAGATTAACAATCCAAAGCAAGCCAGCGAGACACACGCATACGTGCACACGCACACGCACAGCAATAATGAACCCGAGTCCGCAAAACACGCCATCTTGAAAACCAAAAACGCCACACACACACACACACACACAGTCAAACAAGCTTTACATACAAGAACACAAAGAGGCAAAATACCCCAAGGCCTTACACATGCAGTCATGAAAGTCATTGAATCGCCACACACACACACACACACACACACACACCAATGCACCCGCCCAGTGATCCGGCTTCCTTACCTTCTTGCACGGCCTGGAACGGGTTGTTGGGCTCGATCAGTTTAATGGAGTGGGTGATTTTCTCGCTCTGCAGGATGTCGTCGCTCAGACTGAGGTCGGACACGGCGAGCTGGAACACCTCATCGTCCCGCACCGCGTTCTCCTCAAATATAGCACCTGGACGGGCCCAAACAGAGGGGGGGGGGGGGGGGGGGGGGGGGGGGGGGGATTAGGAGAACGCTCTTATACAAACCGATTTACACAACACCAGGAGTGGAAACGTTCTTAGCATTGGGGGTCCCAGAAGGAGTGGAACCCCTAACCCCAAGCCTTGCTCTACCCCAGTGGGAATCAAACCCCTAACCATGGCAGTGCCTTGCTTTCCCCATTGAACTCTGTGTTGGAATTGAACCCCTAACTCCAGTGGGAATCAAACCTGTAACCTTGGTGCATCAGTGCCTTGTTCTAATCATTGAGCCACAGTGGGAATCAAAACCCTAACCTTGATAGTATTAATGCCTTGCTCAACCCATTGAGCTACACAGGGAATAAAACCCCAAACCCTGGTAGTGCCTTGCTTTACCCATTGAACTCTGTGTTGGAATTGAACCCCTAACCCTTGAATCATGAATGCCTTGCTCAACCCATTGAGCTACACAGAGAATCGAACCCCTAACCCTGGTAGTATCAATGCCTGCTCTACTCATTGAGCTACAAAGGGAATTGAACCCCTAATCTTTGCTGTGTCAGTGACTTGCTCGACCCATTGAGCCACAGTGGGAATTGAACCCATAACCTTAGTAGTATTACTGCCATCCTCGACCCATTGAGCTACACCGGGAATTGAACCCCAAACACTGGTCAGAGTTTCCCATGGTGTTTTATACTCTAACTATTAATGTTGTTATTCATGCGTTTATTTTCATTTAGTCTAAAGAAATGTTGAACACAGCATCCAACTGCAACATCTGCTGGCCAAAAGCAGCACACAGGGAATTGAACCCCTAACCCTGGTAGTGTTAATGCCTTGCTCTGCCCATGAGCCAGGTATATAGCTATAATTCACACTGTTTATGCTTTATTTTCATCGAGACCAAAGAAATGTTGAACACGGCGTCCAACTGCGAGGAGGAGCAGATCAGTTTGGGCATCGCATCATGTAAGTTAATTGTAATTGTTATTGTTGCAACTTTAGCTAACGTTAACACTATTTTAGCAGAAAGATGGCACTTAGCTCCGTCAGCAAGTAAGATGTAACTCAACTTATTTCTTTTATGCCAGTCATGACTTTTGCACTGCCTTCTTTTTCTGCATTGACTACAAGTAAGCGGATTAGAGTTCAAGATGTCAAATACAGCACAAACAAATTGCATGGAGTTTATTTCTCTTGCATATTAAACAGAACTGGCAGATCGGGCTAAAAAATAACGCTAAGTTCTACACATTATTTAGTAAAGTTTCTTTAATCCAGGGAATTGACCCCCTAACTCCTTCAGTTTGCTCTACCGTTTGAGCTCCACGGGACCAATTAAGGGAGAAAAAAGATCCATGTCACCCCTCGCCATGACACCTTGTCGTCTCCCTGCAAGTCCTCCTCAATTACAGCATCTGGTCGACACGCATGCAGGAAGTACAGTGGTTAATGAGTGGAAGTGTGGTTCTGTGGATGGATGGAGGGAGGGACGGAGGAGAATCGTTAAAGGATACGGAGGCCGACTCGAGCACCTTGTGAACTCCTGCACTTGGAAAGGAGGAGTGAGAAGAGTGAGTCAGTTAATCAGGGGAACGAAGGAGGGAAGGAATGAAGGAGCGAAGAGGCGGCCAGCTGAAACGCCTCTTCATCCCTTCAACAGCTTCATTTTCGGTGCCGTTCTTTTCTTTTCTTTGGCTATCGCTGCTCGTGCTATGCTAACTACCCAGTTCTTCTCTATCTGTTTATTCCAAACAAACCGGAAACGTAAAACGCATCACTTCCTGTGCAGCAGAGGATTTTTTTCCCAGGAAAGAGCTACCAGACACCGGCTGTTTGGAACAGAAAATGGAAAAGCTTGAGTAGCAAAACCGACATTCATTATGAAAATTCGACGATTATTAGTCTTAAAACAGATTTCTGCCAGATTTCAAGACAACTGGGAAATCTTAAATGTATGAATGCATGGATGGATGGATGGATGGTGGATGAATGGGTAGATGGACAGACATATGGAGGGATGAAAATGCAGACTGGTGGTGATGGTTTGATGAATGAAACTTTGCACACCCTGTTCGGAGAATTTGTCACGCACAATTAGAAAACCTTCCCTACAAGTGAGAATTCAATTTGCCAGGCTGCTTGTGCTCATTCAACTCGGTGAGTATCTAAATGAACTCTGTTCAGCGCCGGAGTCCTCCGAACAGAATTGACTGCCTTCCTCGGAGTGCGGCGAAGGAACGCTGTCTAGTTTCTGGGCTTGATCAATCAATCATCCGGTTTTGAAATTACAGTCAGTCAAGCGTTTTCAATTAAGAATGAATCTTGTTGCACCTGTCAAAGACATGGCAAGGGAATTGATGTGAGGTTTATATTTCTCCTTGTAGCAGCAGCAGACTGGGGAGCCTCAAACTTCAACAAATTTTTATAATGAGCGCTGAGGGTGGAGGCGGAGCGGCGGATCGACCCGGTGTCTGGACCCACGGGTGCCTCTCTAAGCTTGGGATCGAATCCCGCTAAATTTTCCCTTTTCAGAGTCTCTCTCTCAGCTCTCCTACTGTCTAGCTCGACAAAGACGACACAGTTAAAGGAGTATGAAACCTAATTAATCAATGTTCATGCCAGTTTTACAATGAAACACATCCATCCTGGTCATAATGTTGACAATGCTTAACATAATGCTTTTCCCCCCTGAGTTTTCTGTGCAAATCCCGGTTTACTTAGGACCAGAACTTCCAGGTTGTCAGATCTAAGGGAGTGTGCAATGTCACAGGTATAGTGGTTGTTTTAATACAGTTTTTATCCCTCTGGTGCATACTGTATGTCTTAGTTCATGGTATTTTAGTTGTGTTTTTTTATTTTGTTTTAAGGTATTTTATTGCTTCTACCTTATGTCTTACTTTGTGTTTTATGTGTTTTATGTCTTGTGATTCATTTTAACCAGTCTTGAGCCTCTCTGTCTGATTTCAAACAAGTTGAAATGGCAATAAAGTATTGAACCTGAACTTTTGCCAACTAGCAGCTGAAATTTTATTTGACTAAATAGTGCTGTTTTGGTGGTTTACAGAATTTTGCACCTCATGCACCACTTGCATTTTTCAAAATAGCACAGTAGGCAGAGAAAGGCTCAAACTCAGGGTGTAGTGGGCTTGTACGGGTCACCGAGGTCAGAAATAATGAAACACCTTTGGTCAGTGGGGTTTATGTGACAAATACTAAGCCAGACAACAATCTGTATGTAAAAATGACGACAAAATGCATTACTTGACATTTAAGAATGTAAATAGCACTTAATTAAAAACCTGCGCAGCATACATATGTTACAGTCCTTAAGGTCAAATTACACAATTTCAGACTGAATTGAACGGTGAATAAAGGGCACGGAAATGTGAGACTACTATTTTAAGGTGGAAAATAAATGTGTGATTTGGAGTCTATGGCCTTTAATGCATATTTGTAAAATTCCTACGCTCTGTACGGGGTGGGAAGTTCACGCCAGCCACCAGCCAAATGCAATTTACCACTGCTGTAAATGCAATGTATTGTAGCAGCTAAGTTTATCAACCCACCACTTTGGCAGGTAATCAAGCAGCGTTCAGGCTCTGGTTGGTCTTTGTGCTCCAAAACTCTGGCTGGCTGGAAAATGAGAGAAAGTGGGTGGTTTATTTTGGGATTTACCAACGACTGTGGCCCGCCGCCAAAAACTTCAGCTTGCTGCTCTACCTGAATATCTCAATACAGCTCAGCGGCTTTGGCTCTCACTGGGTGTCGGTCTTCTAATATATTTCACTGTAGCTGTTGTTCCATTTTAACAGCAACATTTAATAAAAAAAAATTCATTTTTTTCTGAAAACCAACAACCTGAACGTTCCTGTTTTGAGCTTCAAGTAGCACTTGTGTTTCTTGATTCCTCTGGATGGATTGGCATCATAGAAATACATAGAAATACAGTCAAAGGAGCAAAGTACTATGCCTGGTCTAACAGTATAACCAAGTATACTCTATTTATACCAATACTACATCCAATATTGTATTGTATTGTATTGTATTGTTAAATACTGTATCGTGATGAGAGGTACATAGGGTCAGTAGTGGAAGGAAACATGCCAAGTCCGTCAATATCATTTAAATATCAAATTCTCAGTACTGTGTTCTGTTTATTGTCTTCCTTTCAGCACCACAGACAGAGACGAGCCAGCGAGTCCTATATGGTGTGATAATCAAATTCAGTTTAATCAATATCGTGCAGAGCTCAGAGAGAAAGTCACATGGACCTCCAGGCGGGTCAGCAGAGGCCGAGGGAAGTCTTGAGGCAACCAGCCACCAGCCAAATCCACTGTGTCAGACACTTTGGCAAGGAAACAACCACCATTTGTAAGCCATGCTCTATTCTAAAACAACTAGTTGGCTGGTAAAATAATGGAAGTGGTTGATCAGGGCGTCCTGGTGGATCTGTGGTCTAAGGTACGCATCATGTAACTGCGACATCATGGGTTCGAATCCGGTCTGGAACCTTTGTTGCATGTCTTCTCCCTCTATCTGTCCACTGATATTTCCTGTCTCTATCTACTGTGACATATCCAAAAACGCAAAAAAAAATAAATAAATTAGATGATAAGCTTTTCTAGTCTGCAGGTAATCAATCTGTCCAGAGAAAACAGGGTCTGACTTTTCTAGAACTATGAAAATCAGCCGTGTTTTCATTGCATTTTGGAGTTTATCCAAAAGATTTTGAAAGGGTTTCATAAGACCAAGGTGTGGTAGCGTTTTCTCAACCCACAGAGCTTTAATCCTTCAACTGAATTGAAGTGGAAAATTACAGGTGTCCAGGTGGTTCAGCGGTCTAAGACGCAATATCATGTAACCGTGACATCTTGGGCTTGAATGCGGCCCAGGAGCTTTGTTGCATTTCGTCTCTGATCTCTCTCCCAGTCTTTCCTTTCTCTCTCTCTCTCTCTCTCACGCCGTCTAATAAAATTTTATGTTTACAAAAAAAACATAAAATCCCTAAGATTGGAGTTATAGTTAGTGAATGCTACTTGATTCCTTAAACCTAGTTTGGTTGGTGCACTTGTCCGATGGAAAAGTTTGATTCCTGCCCTGTTTTGTATTCTGTTCCTCGCCTTCGCCCGTTCAGCAGCATGAACACAGACCAGCCAGCAGGTCCAGCAGGGTGTGATGGGTGTGATGTCAGTTAATTTAAACACAGAGGAGTCAGACGGAGGCGTAGGGACGGGACGGGCCTGTCGGGTGTGAATTGGCCGTCTAGCGAGGAAGTTCCCGACCGGCTCGGACTCGGTGACACGGACAGAGATGAGCTGGCACTTTCTGATCAAGGCACAAAGTTTGTTTTTTCTGTTCGAGGAGGTTAGGTTGTTGTGTGTAGATTAGGGTTTGCAAGGTTTCCCCTGTATTGGATGGATAATGGATTGGTGTTTGAGTGGTAAAATTTTGGTAACACTTTACAATAAGGGTCACTAAGTTAAGGGCTAGTTCATGCTTAATAAGGGTTAGGTAATGCTTCATAAGCATTAACTAAGCCTTAATTAACAGTTAACTAATGTGTAATTTACTAATGGTGTTCATGTTAAGTAAGGTATTAATTTATACATTATTTAATAGTTTATAAAGATGACTATTAAATAATGTATAAATTAATACCTTAGTTAACATGAACACCATTAGTAAATGATTACCAGACACATTAGTTAACTGTTTATTAAGGGTTAGTTAATGTTTATTAAGCATTAACTAACCCTTAACTTAGTGACACTTATTGTAAAGTGTTTTCTCCTGTCAGTTTCAGTCTAACTCCAGGAAATGCATCCTGATTGGCTCCCTCACTAAAGAATGACTGAAATCCTCCACTCAGCAGGTTTACCTCATTTGAATTAGAGGAGCAGCTGCTGTCAGCCAATCAGGAGCCAGTATTGTGATGACTTCCTGACCGGTAAGTAGATTAGGAAGTTAGTTGCTAGACGAGATGTGCAGCAACAACAAGATTTATAACAAAAAGAGGCAAAAAGAGGCAAAGGGCCAATGTTGAGTAAAGTAATGCTCTTATCATAATTAAATATCCAAATAATAAATGTGTTAGCACCGCAGCCTGCCCCAGATCCATAACCAACAGGCCAAAACAAGGAAGGATGTGGAACTGAAACAAAAAAAATACCCCCAACCACCACTTCTCCTACACAATACACCAGCAGCATCGCCTGATTAGCCTCATTCAGAGACAAACTGTTGAAGCTTCTCCTCCAGTCTCACCGTTCAGTTTCAAACCCAGAGGGACGTTCAAAATATGTGTTCAGATATTAATTTACGTTTTGAGCTAGATTTGCTGTTTTTTTATAATAATGGGAGATGTCACAGAATGGAAGAGTTATACTTTTGTTGGGGAAAAAGTTTTATTTTTAAGGCAACCGGAGTGAAACCCTTAAGTATTAATCGGTTTAAAAAACTTTCTGATACGGTTTTTGTATATATACTGTATTGGAAGGATACATTGCAATTAATAAAAAAATGACACTCAAGGTCCAAAGATAGGAGAAGTTTATTGAAGCGGAAGGTTGGTGAGGTGTGGTGTATATGTTTATTCATTTATTTTATCTCTCTTTTTATTTAAGGGAATTAGGTGACAGCTAAGTTGTCCTAAACATAATGTGGACAATATCTACAATTCTGGTAAAGAACCCTGCATTTTACTTTGTATTGCTTTGCTTACTCCTGCTACTGTTAGGCTAAATGCCATGTCAGGCGTTAGTGTTGATATGTTTATATGTACTGTACACTATAACAGTCTGGACCCACCTGACTGAATGTTCTCTGTTCCTCATTCTCTTCAAGCCATTCTGATCTAAAGTCTTCTGCTTAAATGCTTGAAATTAGTTTCTTAGACAAATATAAATAGTGAAGTTGATCCTATGTATGAATTTCTTTCCAAAGCCTTTGCCTTTCCATCAAGGCAAAGAATCTAAAATATAAGATAGTTTTGATTTGTTTAACACTTTTTTGGTCGCTGCGTAATTCCATTTGTGTTATTTCATAGTTTTGAGTCTTTACTGTTATTCTAAAATGTGGAAAATAGTAAAAATAAAGTAAAATACGGTATGTCCAAACTTCTGACTGGTAGTGTATGTTGTATACATGCATTGATAATTGTTTGTTTTTTTGTGTGTTAAATAAATACATTTTAAAAAAGGCTTTCACACCTGATCTGAGTCAGGACGGGCGGTAATCAGCATCTGGTAAGATTACCTGCTATACCAGCCACTTTAGAGCTCCTATTCTATTCTGAAATTAATATTTTGCCGGTAAAATAATAAAAGTGGCTGATGAATATTTAAATCCATCAGCCGGTGCAGCTGTTGGCTGAAAAATAAAACTCTTCCTGCCTCCCGTCATCTGGCCACGCTGCATCATCGATCTGATAAAGTGATGCAAACCGTTTATGATGTATAACTGACAATTACGATGACAATTATGAGACAGCAGCCTATGTAATGACAGTGCAGGTGTCACTTTGGCAAAATGTAAACAATGACAGCGACATCATCACTGCTGAAATATTAACTGCGGTCTGTTATCGACTTTGTGACCGTCACACTCCTCTGAACGCAAACAAATCTGAAATTATCTTGAACTGAAACACCACAAATCTTTAGATGAATAACAACAAGAGTCAAACAGCTCTCACATGTTCACCAAACCTTCACAAATTAACCAACGTTAGGACCTAACTATTATGTAACTGGTAAGTTAGCCTCAGTCAGCAAACCTAGTGCAAAAAAATCTCCATCTTAACAAGTCATTCAGTCTATGATTGAGTCCTAAAATTGTAATTTTCTTAAAATGAGTGAAAAAATCTGCCAGTGGGGTTTGATAATTTCGCTTGTTTCCAATGCAAATCAACTTGTTTGAAGAATTCAGTAGAATCAAGAGTCATTTTCTTGACAGCAGTGCAGTGATCTGCCTTATTCTGACTGCTTTCAACAGACTGACACTCATTTCTAGAAAACTCCTGAAACAAGTGAAGCTGCATTGGAAACCAGTGGAGTTATCTCTCCTCACTGCAGAATGTTTCTCTTGGGTTAAGAAAGATAGGATTTTAGGACTCAATAATAGACTAAATGACTTGTCAAGATGGAGATTTCAGTAAAACATTACCATCCAACAGCATTCAGTATAAGAAATCTGCCCAAAAACGGGATGCAAATCGGGAGAAGAGTGATGCAGTTTACAACATGGAAATTATCGACAGCTACAAACTGCATAGTGGCTGAATGGCATGAGTATAATGAGTATATATGTGTAGACATATAGTCAGTGTTGGAAAGAGTACTAGAATGTCCTGCTCCAGTAGAAGTACTGTTACTAAGTAAAAAGAGTCTGATTAAAATGTCCTCAGAGTAAAAGTTCCTGAGTTCCTCTTTAGAACAGAGAACGTTATCAGCTGTGATCTTTTCCATGTGATTCTAAAAGGAGAGAGGACAGAGTTCAGACCGGATTCTCTTCACTGGAAACATTAGAAACGAGAAAATAAAGTGCAGAAACAAAGTAAAGTCAGATTCCTCTTCTCCCTGTGAATGGATCCACAGTTTGTCAGTTTACAGTTGATCCGGTTTCTGCTGCTGATGGAGAGACACACACTCTGTCCTGTGATGGATGGGATTTAAAATGGACTGATTGGACAATACTTCAGTGAAAATGCACTTAAGTAAAAGTAGAATTACTGATTACTCATGTCAAACACACAAATGAATTAGAGCCTGATTATTACAAAGACCAAGTTGGCAAACATGCATCTGCGTCTTGGCTGAAGTTAGCAACGTGTAAAACTGAATCATCGTTACTTCTGCCAACAGCGACTAAATCAAAGCGTGTCTCTGTGGAGGTGTGACAGCAGTTCAGCTCAGTTTACTTGGACACACAAATAATGAAAAACTGAACAGAGAGAGAGAGAGAGAGAGGCAAAAAAAAAAGAAGTGATGTAAAGAAATCCCAAGGGGCTCATGAGAACATCTCAGTCCAAGAGAGAAGGAGAAAAAAAATCAGCATGAAAAGCAGAGAAACCACAAATCACCAAACTGAACAGAAGCTGCAGCAGACTGGCAGCTCTCCAGCCTCCAGTTTTCACTCCATCCACAAACCTCTTCACCAGCTGAGGGTTTTGAACCAGGTTTAGACTGATATACGGGGCCGATATTGACCTTTGATTAGATATCGGACATGGGTCAGTCAGTGTCGTTCACCTCTGATCTGATGGAGGCTCCTCCTCACCACAGATACAGAAAAACAGTCTGGAAAAACCTGAAACGTTTGATTCTCTTTATACACTTTCATCATTAATTTAATTGTTTAATTGTGTTTTTAATGAAATAATTCTTTATTTAAAGGCAGTAATGTCTCCCAGATTTTCGCTACCATTGAATGGTGGGTGTCTCTCTGCCTTAAAGAGATGCGGACACTAAGAGAATTTCATCAGACTCATGGATTTCAGTGGAGAGTTTTAGTGTCCCATGATGGTCTGAACGCTGTTTCAGAGGCTTTTCCACCCTGATGAGAAGAAAATCCTGAGGAGAAACACTGAATACTTTGGCATGAAAATGGTCAAATTTAAACATGTTGAATATCAGCAAGTGGCAGCTTTAATGCAAAAATATCACATAGTAAAAACTGTCTAAAAACTTGTTTAGTTATTTTCTCATGTCTCTACACTCAAGCTCATTTTTAGGATTGTTTTTTTTTGTGTGAAATCATCTCACTGCACTGGCAGATCATTTTACCATTTTCAACAAATTAGACTTTTTTTTCCAGGAGAATGTAACTTGTTTCAGGACATTTTCTTGGTAAAAGTGAAATTGTCTTGGAGAAAGTTTCATGTTTCCAGATTTTCTTCATTGTTTTATGATGATTTCTTGAAAGAAGAAGTCATATTGGCATGAATCAAGTGAAATTTACTGAAACCAGCAGATTATCTGCCAGAGCAGTGAGAGAATTTGACTACAAAAATATCATGAAAGAAGCTGATAGGTCTGGAGATGAGAGAAAATCACTGGACAGATTGTCATGTTTTTCAGTGCAGCCTCACTATCAGTCAAACTCTTTGAACTATGAACCTTTTCTCCAGCAGCTCTGCTCTCCCTCGGCCCCTCGCAGCCTTCTCTGTGCTTGTTTGTGTTTGTGTCGGTGAAGCCAGAGACGCACCAACAACAACAACAACACCAACACCAACAACAACACTTCTCCTCCCTGTTTACGCCATAAAACCTCGGTAGGTAAAGTAATTCACTTCCCTCAGAGGGTCAAGCACTCTGCTCCGTGCCGCGCTTACTCACTCCGCCGAATGAGGCCGCTATGTGAAAAACATGGCCTCGCTCTGCTGCTCTGTGTGTGTGTGTGTGTGTGTCCATGCCTGCATCTGTATATCTATATATGTGTGTGTGTGTGTGTGTGTGTGTACAGGTGCTGGAGGTAAATGGCCTGGCTAAGCATCCATGGAGACAGCGCAGGAAGCCTTTTGCGTTGTTCTCTAACCGGGTTAGTTCATCTTATTTAGCGGCGGGGCGAGAAAAGGCCGCAGCTGTTCATTGGCCTTGCCAGCCACAACAGATTGGATTCCTGCGGTTCGGGTTCGCTCTCCGAAGCCGGCGATGGATAAGCAGCAGCAACGCTCTCTCTCTCTCTCTCTCGCTCTCTCTCTCTCCCTCCGCTAGCCGCCGCACCGGCGCCGTAAATCATCCCGCCGTCAGCTGCCTGGCTCGTGGGATGAGGCGATTTCTCCTCCTCGGGCTCCTTATGAAAACAGACCGGCCGCCCCCCCCCCCCCCCCGCCCCCGCCGCTCATGCCGGACAGTTTAGAGGAGCTTCGGCCTGGAAAAAAAAAAAAAACGTCCCGCAGGAGGCGAGAAGAGACACCAGAGGGGTTCGACCGACACGGGTTTCTGAAGGACGATACCAACAGTTCCAGACTGAAGTTGCCAGTAGCTGATATTTTTATCAGCTGTTGCCGTGGGCGGAGGCGTTATGTTTTCACGTTGTCCGTCCGTCCGTCTCATTCTCATGAACGCGATATCTCAGGAACGACTTGAGGGAATTTCTTCAAATTTGGCACAAACGTCCACTTGGACTCAAGGATGAACTGATTCGATTTTGGTGGTCAAACGTCAAAGGTCAAGGTCACTGTGACCTCACAAAAGACGTTTTTGGCCGTAACTCAAGAATTCATATGCTAATTATGACAAAATTTCACACAAATGTCTAATAGGATAAAATGATGAAGTGATGACATTTTATATATCCAAAAGTTCAAAGGTCAACTTCACTGCGACATCATAATGTTTTGCTTACCACTGTAGCTGAGAAAACGATCTTGGGTCATTCTACAAAAACGGTGGAAGTGCTGTCACTTACTTTTGCAGACACCAAAATCCTTTAAGTTGACCTAATAATCACATTAATTATATATGTTCAATAAATAAAGACTGTCCTTGCAATGATAAAACAAAGTTTATTGGCGGAGGCATACAACCGCGAGGCGGGTATTTCTAGTCTGCCATGATTCAATATTTTGACCATCTTCTTGCCCAAAAAATTTGAAGTATTCAGTGTTTGTCCCAGAGTTTGCTTCTTGTCAGGGTGGAAAAGCCTCTGAAACCATCATGGGACACTAAAACTCTCCACTGAAACAAAAACTGATGAAATTATTTTAGCGTCAGCAGCTCTTTAAGGCAGAGTGACACCTATTCAATGGTAGAGACAGGTCCGACAGGTCGATATCCAATATTTAATAAAAAAGTCAGACTCTGACTTGCCTTGATAAAGACTGATGTTTCTCAATATTTTTCTTTTCGGGTTAGGGTGACAAAAAAAAGAAAGAAAAGGAGAGTAAGTTTATATTTAAAGTGCTGTTGAACTTCGGTCGTACCTTGAGTTGATGTAACCCCAAAATCTGCAATTCTCTGTTAGGAGGAGACTTATGCCGACGGAACAAAGAAAGTTCAAACTGAAAGGTTTAATACCGTATTTCCTCTAATATTGGCCCGGGCCTTTATTTACCTCAGCTGCAGAGGGTACCAGGCCTTTATTGGAAGCAGGCTTATATTAGAGACAGGCCTTTATTTCTAATTCCCTCTGTTTGATAAGTATATTTGCTCATACTACTTTCTGAGGAGGCTGAGGTCCTTCAACATCTGCCGGACAATGCTGAGGATGTTTTATGAGTCTGTGGTGGCCGGTGCTCTCCTGTTTGCTGTGGTGTGCTGGGGCAGCAGGTCGAGGGCAGCAGACGCCAACAGACTCAACAAACTGATCCGCAAGGCCAGTGACGTTGTGGGGGTGGAGCTGGACTCTCTGGTGGCAGTGTCACAGAGGAGGATGCTGTCCAAGTTACATGGCATCTTGGACAATGTCTCCCACCCGCTCCATGACTTGCTGGTCAAGCACAGGAGCACATTCAGTGCGAGACTCATTCCACCGAGATGCACCACAGAGCGCCACAGGAACTCATTCCTGCCTGTGGCCATCAAACTTTTCAACTCCTCCCTCAGAGTGTCAGACACTCTGAGTCAGTAGACTGGCTCTTGAACCTATTTCACCCTGTCAGCAGTTATAACCCATAACTTATAACTTATATCTAACTGTGCAATACCAATTTTTTTGTGCAATAATTCAACTGCAATTGTGCAATACTTATTAATTATTTAATTATTTACACTGGTGTATGTATATATTGGGAGTATGATGCATATTGTACAAAATTCTCATTTCTCTTTTTCTCTCATTTCTATATTATTATTATTATTTTTATTCTCATTGTTATATATTGTAGTATAATGCACATATTTTACATATTTCTTACTTTCGTATTTCTATTTTTCTTATAATTTCTAATAATTTCTCTACGCTTGTATATATTCACTTCTACAATGTGAGCAGCTGCAATGTAACCCAATTTCCCCTCGGGGATCAATAAAGTATTTCTGATTCTGATTCTGATTCTGATATTTTAGTACGAAGCCTCCTTGTTTTCTGATCTGCTTCTGTTGGGGTTCGTTAGGTAGCCGTTTTTTTTGCTTCTGCGACGCATTACCGATAATTACGGTAATCGACGACGGCACGCTCCAGAGACTTCCACCGGCCGAGCCGTCTTGTGGCATACCGCCATCTTGTGGCACTTGTACGTTACTACAAACTACAGTTACATTATATAACAGGCACCAGGAGTTTATCCACCGTTGTTTTTTCCTTCGTTTTTTTCCCCGGCCTGTATCTGGGGCCGGCCTTTATTTGTTCGTGTCGACCACAGTCCCAGCCATTATCAGAGACCCGGCTTTTAATTGACTACCGGCCACTATTAGAGGAAATACGGTAAACATAAAGAACAATTCAAAACAATTCAGCAGCAGGACTAGTTTTTTATATATTGTCAGAATCTGCTTTGTCAGCGTTCCTTTATGTGCTAGAAGTGATTTTCAGACTATTCCTCCAGACAATGGCAGTGAATGGAGAGAGAAAAAAAACACAATTCTCCAACTTTTTCTACAAACAGAAAAATAATGGTTCTTCAAAAGGCTGTGTGGTTCCACCAAGAGCCACCACCTACTACATTAAACAGCCACTTTATTTAGTGGATGGTTCCTCATGTTCCTCATATGGTTCTTTAGGATATTAATAGGTTCTTATTCTTATTTGACTTATTGGATGGTGGGTGATGGCATAAATTTGGAACATAACCATGGTCTAACTGAAAGAAATGGTGGATCCTTGATCTAAAAGGATCTTTTTGGAAGTAGAAATGGTTCTTCTGTGGCATCATTCCAAAGAACCATTTTCGGTTTCAAGTTTGCACCTTTATTTTTCAGTGTGTACCGGAGCAACAGATTTTTTGGGGGGTTTTATCATGGAAGAAGCTACACACTGCAAAAAATCTCCATCTTAACAAGCCATTCAGTCTGTTATTGAGTCCTAAAATTGCAATTTTCTTAAAATGAGTGAAAAAATCTGCCAATGTCGTTCAATAATTTCACTTGTTTCCAATGCAAATCAACTTGTTTGAAGAATTCAGTAGAATCAAGTGTCATTTTCTTGATAGCAGTGCAGTGATCTGCCTTATTCTGACTGGTTTCAACAGACTGACACTCATTTCTAGAAAACTCCTGAAACAAGTGAAGCTGCATTGGAGACAAGTGGAGTTATCTCTCCTCACTGCTGAATGTTTCTCTTGGGTTAAGTAAAAATATGATCTGAAGGCTGAAAACAAGTGAAGAAATCTGCCAGTGAGGTTTGATAATTTCACTTGTTTCCAATACAAATCAACTGGTTTCAAGAATTCAGTAGAATCAAGAGTCATTTTCTTGATAGCAGTGCAGTGATCTGCCTTATTCTGACTGGTTTCCAATGCAGTTTCACTTTTTAGAAATGAGTGTCAGTATCATGAAACAAGTGGAGTTATCTCTCCTCACTGCAGAATGTTTCTCTTGGTTTACGAAAAATAAGATCTGAATATTGAACGTGAGACTAAACGATTCATTAAGATGGATGTTTTTTTGCAGTGCACAACCGAAGCCACTACCAAAGTTCAACAGACCTTTAAACTAGAGAGAGGGGATGGGGGGGGGGGGGGGCTAATTAGTGAAACCAGCTGCTGCAGTGATTAGTTGGAATGAAAACCTGCAGACTCTTGGGGTTCGATGGCGAGAGGTTCAGACGGCCGGCGTTTGAAGGCGGGTCGAAGGCCTAAAGAGGTTGACTGAGGGTTCGAGCTCCGCCTTTTCAGACCTATTTCAGCCCTTTTTACACATCAACCCCCCCCCCCCCCCCCCCTCACCCTCCGCCCGCCTCCCATCCTCCACAGGGAGGGAGGGAGGGAGGGAGGGAGAGGAGAGGAAGGAAGGAACAAACCGGGATATGTCACGGAGGATAAAGCGTCGCGGCGGGACGAGACAGATGCTCCGGCAGGGGTTTCGGGGGCCGAGGCTGGAACACTGTCACATCTGATACGGGCGTCGCGTCGCGCTGCCAAGTCAGTCAGAGGCAGACCGTCGGGGGGGGGGCGGGGGGGGGGTGGAGGAAGGAGGAGGGAGGAGGGAGGAAAGGAGGAAGGGAAAGCTGTGCCGCCTTACAGGATGAAAACCAGGAAAGTGAAATTGAGGAGCTCAGGCTGCAGGATCAGGATCAACTTACTTTTATCGTAAGGTGGGTTTTTGTTTTGTTTTTTATCTTTGGCTTCTCCTTGTTGCCTCGTTTGTTATTTTCTGGCACTATTATCTGCAATGGAAAATAGAGTATATGCATCTCCCTGATCTTCTTAAAAACTGGTGCTGAATATATACGGATAAACAATATTAAAAGCTAAAATTGCCCACACACAGTATATTTATTTCCCGTGCTTTTATTACTCCACACCACACAAATGTCGACTTTGCAGGTTTGCTTTGAAAAGTGCTATATAAATAAAGATAGCATAAGTAAATCAATCTTGTCGGTCGCTCTCCGTATTGTTTTCACAAACACCTTTTCTGGAATATTCTGACAAACAGTTTGGACTCGTTGGAAAAAAGGAGCGTGTTTAAAGCCCTGAAGAAGACCTACAGTGGCCGAAACATGTTGGCTTTTTTAATGATTTAGCCACTTCAATAAAGGCTTTTTAAGTATTTTCTTCCTCGTGGTTTTATTTTTATCTTTGGAGTGCCTGGATTGTCCTTTTGTTTGTAGCACAGTTTGGACTCATTGTTGCAGCAAGAGGCAGCGGAGCTTCAACTGACAGCTGACTGGAGACAATACTGTCTGTGGGTCCAACAGCTACAGACAATACTGTCTGTGGGTCCAACAGCTACAGGAGGAAGAGAGGGATTATATAGAGCAGTGGTTCTCAACATGGGGTCCGGGGACCACCAGGGGTCCTTGAGGAAGATCCAGGAGGTCCCCAGCAAATTGATCAATTGTTTAACTTCACCATTATTTCATTTATAAGAAGTTAACACAATGAGAGAATGTAGAAGAATGATTATTTTGATCATAGTTTCTCTGTTATCGCTCTACCTACAATACAGACAGTCATGGGATTCTGGACAAAATCAAATCTGACAATAAAAATATTCTCAGATTTGAGTCCGAGAGACAAAATCTCATCAAATGGGGGTCTGTGGCTCTAATGTGGACTGAATTAGGGTCCTTGATATGAAAAAGGCTGAGAATCCCTGATATAGAGGAACTACATCAGTGAACTTATCCTTTAAGAGTGTAAAAATATGGCACAATATGTTTTTTATAGACAGACGGATGATTCAATAGCTGAGAGTCCTGTTTGAACAGTAGAAGTACAGTTGGATCCATAGAGACAAACAGGCCATCGCAGCTTCAGCCTACATGCCACACACAGCCAACAGTTTACCACTGTGTCGCTGACATAAATTCACACTTGTCCAAGCCACCAAGCTGCGGCTTATATGGTGACTAACTGACAGTCTGAATCACTGTGATGGTATGGAAACCTGCAGAGAGAGAGAGAGGCCAGACATCAATTACATAAGACTGTCCAACTGGTTTCCAGTGTCTGCTCCTCTCTCCCCATGCTGGAGGAAAGATCCGTTTCACACAAACCAAACCCCCTTAGTTTTATCCCTGAAATGTCCTTAATTTCTCCATTAGATGAACATTAATTATCCATTAAAAATAACACAGCTTTAAAAAAGTGAGGTTAGTATCATGGGTTTATAAGGGATTTATTCATGGGTTGATTCACAGAGACTCTAGTACTAGTACTTAAGGGATTTTTCATGCCCTTTGTGCAGGTTCACGGGTTATTAATGAGTTATTAATGGAAGGTCCCTCTCTCCCTGAATTGTACATTAAATTAGAAAGTAAGGAGTCAAGATTAAGGGGGCTTTTAATGGGATCTTCTCCATTAATAACTCCCTTAAGTAATTTTAAGGAGATTTTCCATGAACTAAGGGGTGAATTAATGTAAATTAATGAAAATGTAAAGTTATAAGGGGTTACTGGTTCGTACAGATGTGAAAACCTCGTAACTCTGATTTTGGTGATTTTCATGTTTTCTAGGGGATGTTTTTAGATTATATTTTGAATTTTTTTTTTTCCTTTATGTGATAATCTAAGTGTTCCACTACAGCCATCGAAGGAATGATTCCTTTAAAAGCCGAAAGATGCTCCATTGCTCACGTTGTGTTCGATGGCTGCGTCCAAGCTAAAAAAGGTTCAATTCAATTCAATGCCATCAGAAGAGGTTCAATTCTCGATGGCTGACACACACACATTCTCCATCACTGAAATAAAGAGAAATGAAGTTTGAATTGGTTGTTTTCTGCTGTATCCATTCACAAGGTCACGCAGGAAAAAGTCAGACTGGTGCAACGCTGATGGAAACACAACGCGATTCTGGTAGTGGAGCTGAAGACTAAAGTAGACAGAGACAGGAAAGGATAGGGGATGATGTGCAACAAACGTCACAGGCCAGATTCAAACCCAGGACACTGCGGTCACATGGTATGGGTTTAACCAACTGAGCCACCAGGACGCCCTGATATTTAACATTTTAACTTGAGTGGAAGGACTCCTGCTCCTCTGTGGGTCGAGAAAAATCATTGGATAAACTCAAAAACGCATGGCAGTCAATCTGAAAACAAGGCTATTTTTCTTGGCTCCTGAAAAGTTGACATTTTGGACATATGAGGTTTTGACCAGACATCGATGATCTGTTTCGAGATCTGTTTCAAAATGGCCAAAAATGTACGTATGTTCGCACACATGAACCAAATCCTCAAAATCCCTCTCTCAGCCTGTAAGATCACTGGACCTTTCCATTCCCAACCTCACAGAGCCGAACACCACTGCTGCCACATGTAAAGCGCACACACACACACACACACACACACACACACACACACATACATACATACACACACACACACACACTCACACTCGTTTCGGCAGGAGCTCTGTGCTCTCCGCCTGAACAAATCGTCTGAATAACATCTCACACCACCTTTTGGTTAAATTGTCTTTGTGTATCTGCAGTGCCAACATGGTTACGTGTGTGTGTGTGTGTGTGTGTGTGTGTGTGTGTGTGTGTGTGTGTGTGTGCGTGTGTGTGCTGTGAGATGTTAGTGTCTGTTACTGTTCTTCATCGTCTCCCACAGACCTGCAGTACAGTTCTGTAGAATTTCCCATTGTCCTGAATTTTCCATTTTTTTTCCATTTCCATTTTTTGTCTTGAAGGACAATACATTATCTATCTATCTATCTATCTATCTATCTATCTATCTATCTATCTGTCTATCTATCTATCTATCTATCTATCTGTCTATCTATCTATCTATCTATCTATCTATCTATCTATCTATCTGTCTATCTATCTATCTATCTATCTATCTATCTATCTATCTATCCATCCATGTATCTATCCATCTATTGATATATATCTATCAACCATATGAAATATATTTTGGAGTGGCCAAAATATATGGGAAAATGCATTTCCACTGTCCACAGTCGGTTATACATCCAACGAATGTCTTCTACATGTACAGATACACTGTCTGGGGACCAATTTGTGTCCGTTCTGAAACATGCCAGTAAAATAATCTGGAGTAACTGTATTCCTTTGACTCTTCTCCCCCCCCCTCACCCCCACCCCATCCGTCCCCCCTCCCCCCTCCTGGTTAAACCATACAGGCCGCCGCAGCGCTGCCTCTGCCTCTAGCCGGGTTTGATGGTTTGATGGTTTGATGGTTTGATGGTCTGAGGACAAAATTCCGTGGAGCTGCAGCAGAAATCTAAAATGTCAAAGGCTTGGATTATTATTATTTTTTTTCCTGCCTGCAAACTGGATGGCTCTCCTCCAAACTGAAGGCGGACGCCTGCCGCATCCAATCATTTCAGGGCGAAGTCGAGCCTCTATGTGGAATTAGTGCAAATTGAAAAGTGTGGTGTGTGTGTGTGTGTGTGTGTGTGTGTTTGTGTGTGTGTGTGTGTGTGTGTGTGTGTGTGTGTGTGTGTGTGCGCGCTCAGTCATAATAACTCAGGCTGCATTTGGTCAAATAGGCTTGTCTTTTACTGCCAGCGCTCCTCTCTTCACCGACAGAAATCCCCTCCTATCCATCCTGACTCCGCCGGCCGTGCATCCTCCCTCAGCTCCGTGAACCTGACTTTACTAAAAAAGTGACTTGACTAAAATGACGGCAAGTCAAACGGAAACAGGCTGCAAAACGCGAGCAGAAAGCCCCGCTGCTCGCCTCTTCCGATCGCCAACTGGCTTTTGGTTGCCGACGTTGTTTCAGAGCCCAAACAGTCGGCGTTTGTCCCCTTTGTCATCTCTTCCCCTGGCAGAGTTGATTAACATTTCACTCACGTCCAATTCAAAGTTCAGGCTTATAGATGAGGGGAGGAGAGGGATGGAGGGATGGAGAGAGAGGAGGGAGAGGATGAGGAGGAGGAGGAGGGAGGAGGAGGAGGATGGATAAGCGAAACCCTCCAAACACCCACGTCGAGCCAGTTCGCCTGCCTTGGTTTTGCCAATCGAGCCAGCCTCGGGTTTTCTACATGTGAATGTGAATATGAATCAGCAGGGGGGCTCTCCCTGCTCGGGAAGGAGATGGGGAGAATTGCGCCGCGCAACACTTTGCGGGTACTTTACAGTGGCTGCGTGTTCCCGTGCGTCTGAGCCAGGATGCAACAGCCTCCTAACATTATCCTGGCATGGATCAGAATTATAATAAGGTGTGAAGTCGAGTCGTTTTCACCCGAGTGGAGGGGATGCATGGCACGGCTCGGAAATCCATCTATCTCCGGAACTCTAATCGTGCCGATATTAAAATTAATCCTGTTTAATAACTCTCTTTAATATGACTAATCTGTCAAGCTCTCAGAAAGCCATCTGCAGCGGCATCGACCCTGCAGGACGCCTGTTTTCTCCACACACCGGGGGTTTCAGCCATGCGTCCCCGTCCGTGCAGCCAGCCCGTTTCTCCCCAAAGCCAAAGCCCTGCACAGCAAAGCAAAAAAAAAAAAAAGCCCCTCGGTCGGTTGTCTTACCAATGTGAATGATGGAGTCGGCGCTCACTGTGTTGCATTGCAATATCCACAGGGAAACAAATAACAATATCAGCATTTCCATCTCCGGTTTGGGCCAAAACGGCGCATCCACGGATCCACCTCGGTGTTTTTGTATCGGGCAAATCCAAGATAAGCGGCGGTGCGTAAAAGCGGCAGCAGTAGGATACAGTGTTGAGTGAAATCACCACCGAATAGAAAAAAAAAGAAGATCCCAAAGACCAAACTGTTGGCTGGAGTCGAGAGGAAGGGGTGAAGACGAATAAATAAAAGCTCCCAGGTTTCCGGAGAGAAACAAATCCGGATAAGTGAGCAGGGAAACGGGGAAGGATGTGAGAAAACACCGGGGGTTTGTTTCGGAGGTTGGGGATCCGCCGGGCGAGCAGCTCTCCGCGTCCCTCTGACTCTCTACCTCGGAGTCTGAGACATAACACACTGCAAACTGCGGAGGAGGAGGAGGAGGAGGGACACTCTCTCTCTCTCTCTCTCTCTCTCTCTCTCTCTCTCTCTCTCTCTCTCCCTCTCTCTCTCTCTCGCTTTCTCCCGACCCACGTGACTGCAGAGCCTCTATCTACGGCGCTGGAAGCCCGACCGGAGAAAAAGAAAGGCGAGGGATGGAGAGAGATGGAGGGATGGAGGGATGGATGGGAGTCGGTGCGCACCGAGGAGGAGCCGGGGTGAGCGGGACCGGGACGCAGAGGTAGGCGCGCCCCAGACGGTCACGCTCTCGGTCGGTGGGTCTGCCGGTGGGCCGGGGGAGTCGGTGCCGTTAATGAACTTGCGACAGTGACAGGCCGGCTTCGCACTTAATGCGCCGAATGCGTTGCTCCCCGATAGAAGTTCATTCATTCAACAGCGAGAGGATCCGTTACCGCTGCATCGCCGCGTTGCAATGAAGCTGTTGCATGCGCTGGATTTACTCCGCTGCATCAGTCTGTTGCAGATGCGTTACGCTGCGATGCAAGTGTTGGATTTATTCTGCTCGTGCCTTGGTAATGCACGCGTAAATTTAAATCAGTGTTGCTTTTGCCCCGTTTTGTTCCAGCTCCGGTGATGAAAACGTTTCCTCGGCGAATCAGAGATGCAACGGGAGATTATGTTCTAATTCTGTAATCGATAAGCTGATCAGCTTCTTCTCGACACGATTGAAGCAAGGGATGCTTGCGTACAACTCTGAATATAGTTTGCATCAAGATAAATGCATTTCGGATCAAGTAGCCTATGTGTGATCGGCGTAAAGCGGAATTTTCCCCCGGCACCTTGGAGAGGTTGTGGATGAAGCGCAGCGCACGGAAAGGACCCGACGAGTCAGCCCGATCAGTTTACAGGTTTATGGCAACCTGCTAATCTCTTTAAAACCTGAATTTGTAAAATCCTAAAGAAAGCAGAGTCTAATGTTCTATTCTGATGTTGCGTTCAAGTGTCTGGACGCGCCCGCACTGTGGGAGGCGAGGAGAGGCTTTGGCGTCGATCCGTGCGTAAAATCTTCCCAGAGCCGAAGGATTTTCCAGAAAGGGGGAGCGAAGCCTCTGAAGCACGGAGCGGAGACACGGCAGCCCGGACGGCGGGGCTTCGGAGAGAATAAATTAGAGAAATATGGAGACAGACTCGGCTCCACGGTCCACGGGAGTGAAGAATAGCGGCTGATGCGCTGTATAGTATGAGGGAGGAGGGAGATGTTTTCACGGTAGGGGAGTTTTCAACAAGTAAGAAGAAAATTCTCTGACACTGAAGCTGCTGCTTACACTTTGTGGTAAGCAGCTTCTGCTGTAGGTTTATTTTCTGTTAAATCACATAAATCCCATAACTAGTGACGAAACGAATCACAGAAATAAAAAAAAAAAACATAGGTTGACCATATAGTGTGTGCGCGCGCGCGCGTGTGTGTGTGTGTGTGTATTTGTATAATACAGGATACTTGAAATTCATGTCTAAAGCCTGTGATCCATCTTCTTAGAGGGTAAATTGTCAACGTTGGTGACGGCTACAGGTGACAATTTTTTCCTCCCCCGTGACGTCATCTCATTCCACTTCGTCATCCCCGTGGAGTCCCGGCTAGGCCCCGCCCCTCCACTTCTCACCGCCGGGAGACCGACTGTGTGGATTGTGAAGAGGATTATTTCCAACGGAAGAAGACCGAGAGATTACTATTCTTAATCTTACAATTAAAGGATATTTCTTGCGACCAAATGTGACTCAGAAATGTCTTTTAATTGTTTGGCTAAGTCTATGTGGTGTCGCTGAAGGGGGGGGGAAGAGGAAGGGGAGGAGGAAGAGCGGGGGGCGGGGGCGGGGTCCTCGACGGGTTCAGCACCACGGCGGACCGGACAGCTCCCTTGGTCTTCATTCAGTTTTACAGTAAATTTCGGCTCATTCCCAGTGGATGAGCAGCAACATTTCCATTGTAATTAAGTGTTTTTTTCAGCGATAATTATTTGGAGTTGTGTTGAGTGGAGAGTTTTTTTTTATCCAATCAGAGAGCAGATGGCATGGTCAAAACTAAAAAGTGTTAAATGAACTCTGCTGGGTGTGGGCCGACAGAAACACCGGCTCAGTGTCGGTTTTTACGCTCTCAGAGTTCAGTCAACACTCGGACAGGACGCTGCTGCGGGGATCGAACCTGTGACCTCTGCTGCTGACCGGACGCTCTCACTAACCTCCGGCTCAGATGGAAGCTTGATGCTGGTGGGAGTAGCTGCAATTTCCCCGCTTCACTGTCGTTTACGGACTGTGTTTTTTTGCATTATTTAGAGTCAGGTGGCTGGTAGAACAAACCCAAACTCAACCAAACTCCAGTCTCACAGTGCGGTTGGTGGCAGTTCTGCTATAAAACTAATGTGGAAACTGGAGGATAAGAATGGCGACTGTTAGCTTGTCATCACTGTCATTATCATCACCATAATCATCATTATTAAACACTCCTAACATCATTGTCATCATTAATACTCTCATCATCATCATCATCATTGCTCTCATCAGCATCATTAACCCTTGTCAGCATCTTGGTCATCAATACTCATTAATATCATCGTCATCCTCATCAATACTGTCATCATTAATATCTTCATCATCATCATCATCGACATCATCAATACTCTTATCATTATCATTAACTTCATCAATATTCTCATCATTACCATCATCATTTTCATCATCATCAATATGCATTAACATCATCATCGACGTCATCAATATTCTCATTTTCATCATCACCTTCATGAACATCAATACTCTTATCATTAAAATCATCACCAGCATCATCAATACTCTTATCACTGATATCATCAACATCATCAATATACCCTCATTATTAATATAATCATCTTCTTCATTAGCATAATCAGTCTCTCATTCATCATCCTCCTCATCAATTCTCATTCTCATTGTTCCCATCATCATCATCATCATCATCATCATCATCATCCTCCTCCTCCTCACCTGGAAGCTGCACCATCATCATGTTTCCTTTGATGGAAATTGAGTTTTTTTCTGTTGTTTCTATTTTAAGATGAACGATCCCAAATATAAACCTTCAGTAAAAATAAAAGAGAGGAAGAAGCTGTTTTAACTTTTTAACTTTCACAACAGGATCAGACAAGGCCAATAATAATAACCATACTGGATACTATATAATAATATACTATATATAAATCAACAACACTAATAATGATACAATATTTAAATTATTATTGATGTTGAATTCTATATTGATTCTAACCAAAATAATCAGACAAGAAAACCGCCCATCTGTGTTGCCTCGTAGCGTTAAAACACACACACACACACACACACACACACACACACACACACACACACACACACACACACACACACACACACAAATGACACTAGCTGGTATGATGAGGCGGTGAAGGAGAGTTTACAGAGAGTCACCACACCACCTACTGGTGACAAGCTGTCACTGCAAGAGACGGAGGGAGAGCGAGAGGAGGGAAGGAGGAAAAGAGGGAAGGAGGGAGAGTGAAGGAGGAAGGGAGAAAGAAGAAGGGAAGGGAAGGAAGGAGAGGAGAGAGAAGAAAAAAGAGGGAGGGTGGGGAGAGAGGAAAGGAAAGAGGAAAAGATGGAGAAAGGAGGGAGGAGAGAGAGGGAGGAGGAAAGGGGAGAGAGAATGAGGTAGGAAGAAAGGAGAAAGGAGGAGAGACGAGGGAAAGGAGGAGGGTGGGTGGGGAGAGAGGGAGAAGAGGGGAGGGAGGGAGGGAAAAAAGATGGAGGGAAGGGAGGAAGGAAGGAAGGGAGATAGGCCAGAGAAGGGGAGGGAAGATGAGAGAGAGAAAGAGAGGGAAGCAGGAGGGAGGAAAGAGAGAGGGGGAGAAGGAAGGAAGGAAGGAAGGAAGGACAAGAAGGAAGGACACAAAGAGAGGATGAGGGAGGAAATGGAAGAAAGAGAAAGATGGAGAGGAGGAGAGGGGAGGAGAGAAGAAAAAAGAGGGAGGGTGGGGAGAGAGAAAAGGAGGGAAGAAGGGGAAACGAAGGACGGAAAAGGGAGGAAAGAGAGAGGGGAGAAAGGAGGAGGGAGTAGGGGAGAGGTAGGAATAAGAGAGGGAAAGGAGGAAGGAGGATGGATGGGGAGGAGAGAGGGAGGAAAGAAAGGATGGAATGAAGGAGGGAGGGAGAGGCAAGAATAGGCAAAGAGGGAGGGGAAGAAAGAGATGGAGGGAGAGAAAGAGGGAGGAGAGGAAGAGAGAAAGGGCAGGAAAGAGGGGAGGAAAGGGGAAGGAGACAAATAGGATAAGAGAGAGAAGGGGATGAAAGAAAGAGGGGAAGGGAAAGGTGGAAGGAGGGGAAGAAAGAGAGAGATGGGGAAAGGGAGAGAGGGGAGAGGTAAGAGAAAGAAATGGAAGGAGGGAGGAGAGAGAGGAAAGAGGAAAGAGGGAGGAAAGGAAGGAGGAAGGGAGGCAAGAAGGAGATGACAGAATATGGATGAGGGAGGGAAGAAGGGAAAGAGAGAGGGAGGAGGAGAGGAAGGGAGGGAGGGCGGGGATAAAAGAGGGAGGAAGAAAGAAGGAGGGAAGGAAGGAATGAAGGACACAAAGAGAGGATAAGGGAGTGAAGGGGATGAAAGAAAGAGGAAGGGAAGGGAAATAGGGAAGGGTGGAAGGAGGGGAGGAAGAAGAGAGAGAGGGAGGGAAGGAGGAGTGGAGAGAAAATATGGTGATGGAGAGGGAGGGCGAGCGAGATAGAGGGAGAGAGAGAGACAGAGAGAGAGACAGAGAGATAGAGAGACAGACAGAGAGAGACAGAGAGAGAGAAAGAGACACAGAGAGAGAGAGAGAGAGAGAGAGACAGACAGAGAGAGAGAGAGAGAAAAAGAGACAGACAGAGAGAGACAGAAAGCTAGAGAGAGAGAGAAACAGAGAGAGAGACAGACAGAGAGAGAGACAGAGAGAGAGAGAGAGACAGAGAGACAGAAAGCGAGATACAGACAGAGAGACAGAAAGAGAGACAGAGAGAGACAGACAGAGAGAGAGAGAAATAGAGACAGACAGAGAGAGAGAGAGAGACAGACAGAGAGAGACAGAAAGCTAGAGAGAGAGAGAGAGAAACAGAGAGAGAGACAGACAGAGAGAGAGAGACAGAGAGAGAGACAGAGAGACAGAGACAGAAAGCGAGATACAGACAGAGAGAGAGAGAGACAGAGAGAGATAGAGCGAGAGAGAGAGACAGAGAGAGACAGAGAGACAGAGAGAGGAAGAGAGAGAGAGAGAGACAGAAAGCGAGATACAGACAGAGAGACAGAGAGACAGAGAGAGAGACAGAGAGAGATAGAGCGAGAGAGAGAGAGAGAGAGAGACAAAGAGACAGAGAGAGAAAGAGAGAGAGAGAGAGACAGAAAGCGAGAGACAGACAGAGAGAGAGAGACAGAGACAGAGAGATAAAGAGAGAGAGAGAGAGTATTTTTCCGTGAATCACGCAGCATGTGATGATAAAATAAAATCCGGCTGAAAAGTGGTTCAGCGGCTCGGTGTCGTCACGACGCTCCGCTTCTCCCTCTCCTCCTCCATCGAACCTGCTGCTCTGTTTCCACGGCAACGCAACTTCCCACATCCCAAACTATAGGCCCATACCTTTTTCCTTGAAACCTCTAATGGATTTGCTAATGGATCCCATTTACCCCACGTGGATCTGGATGATGTTTTTAAAAAAATAAAGCTATGGCATCATATCCTGTCAAGAGAGAATGATTCACCGTTCTCCTTCACACTGAAACAACAAAAAACACTAGAATACACCTGGAGTCAGAGGTGGAGGAGTACTAGAATGTCCTGCTCCAGAAGTACTGTTACTCTGCTGATATTTAACTGAAGTAGAAGTAGAAGTACTGGTGTAAAAATGTACTGCAGTAAAAGTAAAAAGCACCTGATTTAAAATGTCCTCAGAGTAAAGGTTCCTGAGTTCCTCTTTAGAACAGAGAACGTTGTCAGCTGTGATCTTTTCCATGTGGTTCTAACAGGAGAGAGGACAGAGTTCAGACTGGATTCTTTTCACTGGAAACATTAGAAACGAGAAAATAAAGTGCAGAAACAAAGTAAAGTCAGATTCCTCTTCTCACTGTGAATGGATCCACAGTTTGTCAGTTTACAGTTGATCCAGTTTCTGCTGCTGATGGAGAGACACACACTCTGTTCTGTGATGGATGGATTTAAAATGGACTGAAGGACAAAACTGAACGAGAAATGGACTGAAGGAAAAGTACAATTACTGACTTTAAAAAAATACTCCAAAAAGAACACAAAAAAGCTACTCAATCGTCTGTGGTATCATATTATTCCTATAAACTCTATAGTGTATGTTTTGTACTCAATAGTAAGTTTATGGTCATTTGTATCTCCAGTGTCACTATACTATTCCCTAGTGAGTTTATACCAAACTTATAGCACCTTATGCTAACTTGGTAACACTTTACAATAAGGTTCACTAAGTTAACTAATGTGTCTGTAATCATTTACTAATGGCGTTCATGTTAACTAAGGTATTAATTTATACATTATTTAATAGTCATCTTTATAAACTATTAAATAATGTATAAATGAATACTTTAGTTAACATGAACACAGTAAATTACACATTAGTTAACTGTTAATTAAGGGTTAGTTAATACATATTAAGCATTAACTAACCCTTAACTTAGTGACCCTTATTGTAAAGTGTTACCGCTAAAGTTTATCTCCAATAGTGTCACTAGATTCAGATTCAGCTTTACTGACATGAATCAGGTAATACTGAGTGTTTACAAAACATATTACAATAGTACAGGATAAAATAAGCTACAATATACAGTAGATGAATGGTACGATAAAGGATGGGCAAATTCAGTAATTATAGGAACTCCTTTTATTTTGTTTATATGATAAATATTATATGCAATGCTATAGACAATACATAGGTTCATATTTTTTCAGTTTATTTAACCTTTATTTAACCAGGTAAAGTCTCTTTTTTTCAGAAGACCAAGACAGCAGCAATTTACATTTACATAAAGTTACAGATAACACAAGAAGAAGAAGGAAGAAGAAGAAAATAACTTCCAAAATAGAAACAAAACATCATGTCATGCGTCATGCAATGCATCCTAGACAATTTAATCACTAATTATCATCCCTGAAGTTATGACACGATGAATCATATCTGGGCGCAAGTAACATTATTTTCTCCTCCTGCCCAAGAAATCATCACTATTACATTCTGATATTCCTGTGGTATTTCCTATAATGTCCCATAGTGTCTCTATAGTACTCAATAGTGACCTTATCGTACTGTACAGTAGTTTTTTATCTCCTATGTTTTAATATTCCTATAAGGCCCCATCGTGTTTGTGGTAACTTTTTGTGGGACTTATAGTGTGTCTGTAGTACTCAAATGTTGAGTTTAGAATTTATAAACTTATAATTTATTAATATTATATTTTTATTTTTATTATCTCCTATTACTCCTATCCCTATTGCTATGTTCCTATGGTATGACTGCAACATTCTTATATTCTCATGGTATATCCATTATATTCTTAAAGGGCCCTTAAGTGTGTCTATAATACTCAATAGTGAGTTTATTATAATAAAACAAAACATGAAGTAGAGACCAAGGCAACTCCTCTTTAAAGTATCAAAAGGCAAAAGACTTTATTACATCATAGAAGCATTAGCAATTAGCATTAGCTATTTACTTAAGTGAGTTTATTATGACCAAATCACACTTTTACCTCCTATACCGTATAATATTCCTATAGGAACTTGCAGTGTGTCTATAGTATTCAACGATGACTTTATAGCAACCACATCACATTGTGGTATTTTTTAAATCTCTTACCGTATCATTATTTATGTATTTTGTGTATTTTGTGTATTTTGTGTATGGTCTATCGTCTTAAGAGTTGCTCTGAGGCAAATTCCTATCAGCTTTGTTGACAAGACAATAAATTATTGACTCTTGAATCCATCATCTCTGAACTCCTTCCCTGCTCTCTGTGTGTCGTCTGCAGTTTTTTTTTTTATCACTGCACTTGCATTTGTTTTGTTGCATTGATCGTTTTTCTCTCTGGGTTTCTCAGCATGACAGTCTCTCTGGGTTTCTCAGCATGACAGGAGTTCCTTGAAGCTGAAGCATAAAGCTGTTCTGTTCTGTTGTACTTTAGTTAAATCTGTTCAAATCTACTCCGTTCTAATCTCATCTAGTCTGGTCTGCCACAGTCACTGTCTCCTTTTAAATCACTTCTTATAGGAAGGCCTTTTTATAATCTTTGGATTTTCAGCATTATATCCTTGTATAACCACTTACATCCTTGACTTCTCTTCTTTATTCCTTTTGACGTATCCATATGGCTGGGACTTTGTTTGTTTTTTTACCTCATTGTTGCCGTTTCTGTTTTATTGACCTTTGTCATTTTTGTGATTCATTTGTGAGTTTTTGAAAAGAGCTATATAAATAAATATTTGATTTACATTTCTAATCTCAATCCCTTGTTAACCTGCATTGATTTTTATCATTGTTGTTCTTAATTTTTTAATTAAAGTTCTTAATTCGACAACATCTCACAGCAAGGATCTGGATATTTTAACCAAAAACCAATGTAACCAAATGCAAAACTCACACCAGTAGCACTAAAGGATGTTTTAATTTATATATATATTTTTCATTTACATTTTCATATATATATTAATTGGAATTCAGTTTCAAACGAATAAATTCAATTTCAAATTATGCTATTCAAATTCAGTTTTTAAATGCAATTATTCAAGTTCAAATATAAATAATTCAATTTCAGTTTCTAGTGACACATATTTCTGCCCATACATTTAGCCGATGCCGATATGTGCAGTGACTGAGCAGGTCCTGAGGAGGTTCAGAGTCTTGCTCAAGGACAGGAGGCTGTCAGCGAACACACTGGATGTTGTGGGGATCAAACCTGTGACTTCTGGGACAGGAGGGTCTGTTGAACCTCTGGGTCAACCTGTCGCCTGGAATTAAAGGAAAAATCCACCCTTGGATTCCCTTGCACTGTTATATATCTTCAATCTGCAGTGTTCGACACATTCCAGGAGTTATTTTATGATGAAGTGTTGTCATTTCCCACTTTCCCTCATGTACTTCTACTGCTTTGACAATCCCAAGAGCTCCTGTGGGTGGAGAAACTGGTCTCTCTCCTCTTCTCTGATGGATCTCTCCCTGTATGATTGTTGAACGTCTCTCGGTGCAAAATGGCGGCTCTAGAAAGAAGCCCTCGCTCTTTGATTCTGAGGGACTGACACCAAAACCTGACGTTTACCGCTGAGGTTTTACATCCTGAAACATTTTCTTATATCAAACGCCACTGTACCTGCTGGAAACATCAGGAGGTGATGTCACCTCATCTATGATTGGCCGGTTATCCACCAAGAAGAAAAACACGAATAACTACTAAACAGAGCCAGGAATGAAAAGTAGATCGGTGATAGCTGTTTTAACAGAGTTGAAGGGTTCTAGGGAGAGTTTTCCATTAACGTTGTGGATATTGTACAGTGTATAAATCAGATATGCAGATTTGTGCATGTTGCTACAGGTAAAGTGGGCTCATTAGTCTTAAATGTGGCAGAGTGATAAATGAGCTGTTTGAGGGTTGATAGTGACATAGTGATGTTCAGCAGTGCAGAGAGGAAGCTGCCTGCAGCTGAGCCAGCTTCAATACAGTAACAGTTCATATAGAAATACACACCTCCAATAATAATGAACTTTACTTTAATAGCAACTTTTCAAAAACAAAGTTTACAAATATAAAAAGAGTTTAGTAGGACAAAAGGACAAAAATATTATAAGTCCTATATTCTCCACTGTCCAGAGTTTTATTTTGTGTCTTTCTGTCCATTCAAAGCTGTGTGTGTGGTGTCATGAACCAAAAACACTCTCAATCCATTTCTCCACGTTCATTTTCCAGCATCTCTCTGAGCCTTACCAAGAACAGGCCGTTTCTGTCTCCGTGTCTTTAAGGCTCATTAATATTAACGACCCCCTCCGTTCCGATCGGCTAACCGTTTCCAGAGTGAAACGTGAGACGCCGCGGCCCGGCGGCTACAGGTAGGGAAAACTCTCCGGTAATAAACAATGACAACCGCTCAACCGCTTTGAAAAAAACACTTTGTTAGTCTATTATTTCTTACAAAAATGATAATGAGCGAACCTTTGTGACATCACAAAGTTACAGAAGTCCAAACGGCTCGTTTAGAGGCTCGCTGCACTAATATGGATTGTGTGGATTTAGTTTTGATACTTTCACCATGTTTAGATAGACCATCCAACTCCTTTATCACCACAGAGGAGAGGGGAGTCCTGCTTTACACCATGTGGGACCTTTAAGAATCGTAAGATAATTTAGAATGGGTTTAGTTCAGAATGGGTTAAATGGGTTTTAGGAAGTGATTAAAAGTAATAATGTTCAACATTTTCATATAAATAAATACACATTTTGCTACTATATCTCTGATTGATACAACACCATAGTGACTCAATCTATAGCCAGTTCATGAAAGCTTTAAACACCCCGGCAATAGAAAGTACTTCGGTAAAACAGACATTTATTGGTATGAAAATGTCAACGATCATTACTGTAAGCAGACAGACTTTTCTCCAACTCATTTCCATGAAAAAATAAATAAAAGCATATCCATGTTACACTTGAAGATAAGTCAACAGCAAAGTAGAGCAACTTAAGCACACGACTGACAAAACAGACTTGAGAAATGCCGCCGCCGAGTTTCTGAGAGAGACGGAAGAGACAAGAACAGAAAAGACAAAGCGACTGAGGAACAGGAGACACTTTATTTCTCCCCGGGGAAAACTTTATATTCACCCGTCCTTTTCATTTCAGCAGCTGCGAATAGATGAAGACACACGATCTCTTCTCGGCAGCGCAGCGAACACACACCCCGATAATCATCATCATCTCTACATCATTTGACATCATCTCAGCCGTCTTCGCAGAAATCAGCCGTTCACCCCTAAAAGACTCCCTTCCCTCCATAAATAAACCTCCGCTCCCTTCGCTCCTTCCTTCTGTTTTGCCAGCAATGGCTCCTGCGTGGATGACAATGTAATTGCATCCTCATCTCTCTTCGGTTTAATGGGCTGTCAGGTAGCATCATTACACAGTTTCATTGCTTCCAAGCGCAACTCCATATTGACAATAGCTGACAATATGTGTGTGTGTGTGTGTGTGTGTGTTTGTGGAGAGGGAGCACAATTTGTTTGAGGTAGGGCTGTCAACGAGTATTCTACATTCGATTATATAATCGAATTGTAAAAAAAAACAGACATCCGATTGTGAAAATTAATATTAGGTTGTGAAAAAAAAAGCAGCACTACCGTGGCTGTCTTCCTCGTGACTTCTGGCCTGGGCCCAGGGGCGGTCTTACCATTAGGCAAAGGTAGGCGACTGCCTTGGGCCCCACAAAAGACAAGAATAGAATTAATGTAAACCTATTTTTAATCAATTTGTTATTGAAAAACACCCCTCTTTTCATTACAATAAATCATTTCAATCCTACTCCCTACTCTGTTAGATTATTGTGGGTTATACAACCTCTAGTGAGATTTTGCTACTTGACTTTAAGCTCATTTTCATTGACACTGCATCAGTAGTTGAGCTACTACTAAGTTAAAAACATTTTTTTTTTTATCAAAGCTACCCAAGATTATAAATAGAAAGGATCGATTAAAAAGCGAGAGAGTTGGGAGTCAGGGGGGCCCATACTTGCCTTTGCCTAGAGCCCCCAAAACACTAAATCAGCCCCTGCGTGGCCTGGGCCGCTGCACTGAACGCCCTGCATGACAGACAGGAGTCACACAACGTCACTTTCACTGATTGAAAATGAAATGTAGGTCAAGCTGAAACGAGTGAATAATTCAACAACAACCGTGTGGTAATGATGGCAGAGAGTTCACAACCCAACTCGGCCGCAGAGAGAGCGATTTGCGCTTTCGGATTTTGGTCAGTAGACTCTGGAAACACAGCTCGCTCAGAGCGTTGAATGTCCGTTCTATATCCTGTAAAACTTCAATTAACAGCCCGGGCTTTTATTTGCTTCAATCATCGAATACAACCGGCCTATATTTGGGACAGGAGTTGGGACCTAACCTGTACAAAAATTAGGCAAATAATATATCGATTACGAATCACTCATTTGATCTCACTCCGAGAGACAGCGCATCTAGGCCAACCTCATGCACTGAGAGAGAGAGAGAGAGAGAGAGAGAGAGAGGGAGGGAGGGAGAGAGAGAGAGAGAGTGAGAGAGAGGGAGAGAGAGGTCTGCGGTCTTTAAATTAAGTTTTACGGTATAGGACATTATTTTATTTATTTATTTTGTAATGTGTAGGTATGTAGATCTTTTAAAAGACATGTTTATGTTGAAATAAATAAATGTCTCTCGTTGTATTGGTTTGCCCTCTTATGGACATAATGCGCAAAAATAGATATTCGAATGGTTCGAACCTATGTGTTTTTTTAGAAGGAATAATCAAACATCATTTTTGGCCAATTTTGACAGCCCAGTTTGAGGCCTGTGTGGGGCCTCGCAGCTGAAAACGCCTGAACCCCAATTACGACAGCCTAACTCAGTTGCTGTGCGTGTGTCTTCTTGCATTTCTAGACTTATGAGGACCAGCTGTCCTCACAAGGACACAAAGTTGAGGAAAATACTCCAGAGTTGAAGATATTTTGGAGGACTTATTTAAAAAAGGTTTTCATCATTTGTGTCTCTGTAGAGACACAAAATATGACACAAATATGACACAAATATGTGAATCATACTACAATATATACAACATTGTAAATAATTAAATAATTATTGCACAGTTGAATTATTGCACAAAAGTATTACTAGAATCAGTATTGCATTTAAAATATAAATTATAAATTATGGGGTTATAAAACTGCTGACGGGTGAAATAAGTCCAAGAGCCAGTCTATTGACTGGCGGACTGACGGTAACCTGACTTGCCGGATGGTTTGTTACTCAGAACCATCTGGGAAGTCGTCATTGGAAACTGTTCAGAAAAAGGCAGGCACTTTCAAAAAATACTTGGCAGGTGATTGGATGAACCATCTGTCTATCACCGTCTATCACGGGCTAACTTCAACCAATCAGAACAAACCATATAAACAATCTCTTGCCGAGACACGCCCCTGGCTGCCCTCACAGGACACTGATTGGTCCACACCGCTGTGGTTCGGCCACAAACGGATAACTTGAAGCCTGGCAAGATGGATTCTCGCGTGATCGTGATCCCGCGAATCCTCCGTTGAAAAGTTTGATGGCCACAGGCAGGAATGACTTCCTGTGGCGCTCTGTGGTGCTTCTCGGTGGAATGAGTCTAGCACTGTTTTGTGGAGCCAATTACTTCCAAGACGGGGCGGCCCTTTATCTAGCTTAGCAAAGAGAGCGTTGAATTTGCACAAAAGCCTAGAAAATGTCTGTGGTGTATAATTTCTACAAATTCTCCAAGAAAGAGAACAAACATAATGTGCATCACTCATGAAAACACATATACATGTATTTCTATTGTAGTTATGTGCATCTGCCTTAAAAGCCATATCGGTGAATCTGTTTATAGGTGTTTTAATCTAGCTGCTGCTGTTGTTGCCCTTTTGTCTCTCCTATATAAATCAGAGACATGTATGTGCAATTTAGTCAAACATGGTGGGCTCTTACCCTCTGACCCCAGCTGGGGTCCCGGTCCACTGCGGCTCAGGCGGGACGTCCGGTGGGCAGGCAGGAGTCCTGAGCTGGTGCCGGTCCTCTACCAACACACCCTGGATGGAGAGAGTCAACAGGGCAGGAGGATTTCCAGTCTGGAGTTAGCAGACTTGATCAGCGGTTCAGTGCTTTGTAGAAATCTTCATTGTACAAAATGTTTAGGTCACACACTTATGTTCCTTCCATGATCTTTTGTTTGTCTATGTATTGGGCAGAACCCTTACACAAAATACTATCCAGACTTAAGAAGCTTATTTTAGGATTTGTTCAGTGAGATCATCTCACTGCACTGGCAGATCATTTTACCGGTTTCAACAAATTTTACTTTTTTTTCCCAGGAGAATGTAACTTGTTTCAGGACTTTTACTTTTACTGTTCTTCATTGTTTTATGATGATTTCTTGAAAAAGTCATAATGGCATGAATCAAGTGAAATTTACTCAAACTGCCAGTGCAGTAAGAGAATTTGACTAAAAATATCATGAAATAAGCTTGATAGGTCTGGAAACACGTTAAAATCGCTGGACAGCTTGTTATTTTTTGCAGTGTAAAACAAAAGCAAAAATCAAAAAGTTGAAAGTAAGTAAAACTCAATGATATGAATAAAACCACTGTATCACATGATCCAACAGATTTGTTGATACATTTATTGATCAGCATTGCGGGCATTGTAATAAATAACTTGTATGATGTGTCAAAAATAAATTGGCCGTAGATATGCTATAGCTAGTGTTTTAATGTATGAGCAACACGTCTTTGAATTTGACAGCTGACGTTTGTTTATGTGACGCAACTAGACCTGGGTTCAAAAATTATTTGAAATGCAAAGTTTGTTTTAGTTAACATGAAGCCAGGTGGGTGGGGTTTGACTTCTGGTGTAATTCTGTTTTGAGTAGGCAGGGTATCATTCACAGAACAGTATTTTGGCTTTCAGACAACATTCTCTGATTGGATTATTTTGGCCTGGTGCTAAATATCCTCACATGTGACAAAGTCCACCCATCTGGCCCTTTAAGCACGGCAAAACGAACGCTGCAAAACAAGAAAAAGCATTTGCAAATATTTTTTAGATCTGGACCCAACAAAGCTTAGTACGTGGTGATTACATAGATTCACACAAGTCTTTTATCTATAGATATGATTTAAGGAAATGCAAAACAAAAATGTCTGTTCCTCACTGTTACTCTCAAATGTATTAAACAAATATTAAACAACGGCATCTTTGTAACAAATCTGATCATTTCTCTCCATTATTAACATTAATGACAATGATTATTGAACAATAGACCCAATGGGGTTCAAACATGTGTCTCTTGTGAGTACACCTCATAATGCTTCCCCACAAAATGGTGCCTTACTTTTATTTAAGTTTAAGTTTAGTGCTTTAACTCAATCCACAGCATGTGCCGTTTCTTGAGAATGAAAAAGCCGATGTGTGTCAAGGGTGTCAGGTCCTGTGACACATGCCGTTATAATTTAGCACAGCAGGGGGGGTAGATGGTTACTGTAGACCCAGCTTGGCTTTTAAGCATCAGAGGAGAATAAATTTGCCTACTTCTCTCTATAAAGGCTGCTGCTCTCATGCAATCACAGCACAGTGAGTGGGAGAGTGGAGGCGGACCCTCTGTGGATCTCTCTGGAGTTCGCTCACTGCTCAAACAATGGCAGATATGCATAAAGGCACTATGTGTCTGAAATTAACTAAAAAATCATTTGGTTGCTGCTTGACAGTTCATGAAGTAACTTGGACTAGGTTAAAAAACTGAAGTCTGTTAATTTCATTGTGGGTGGCGAGATACAATACATTGATGAGCCAATAAGCATTCAGCTCAAGGCGTTTCCCATCATCCTTGGAGTTGTACAGTTAGCGGAAAGCACCTGCAGCGTCTTGATCCAAAAATTGCGTTATTATTCTATGTATCCTTCATTTTTCTTCTTTCTCTATTACGTTCATTTGCTCTCAATCTTTGTGAAGCACATTGTGAAACTCTTGGTATGATGTGTGTCATACAAATGAAATTGGATTTGACTATAAAACGTGTGTATGCAGGCGTAGTGAAACACTCATCAGGGAGAAGAAATGTAAACCATCATGTGTGTATTAATTGCAGAAAGCTCGTCTGCATCAGGCCTGCAGCGGCTGCCGTCTTCACCACATTGTCTCTTCAACAAACGGTGGAGGAGAAGTAATCGATTTTCCAAACAATGCAATAATGTTGTGCAGATTATGCCGCGCTACCGGGGAATAATAGACAGATCTGAGATGAGAGCCGGGATCAAATCACATTCATCAACAGCGAGACGGCTGTCTGAGGCTGACTGCAATAAGATTTCAGACCGGCGAGCTTCGTCAGAGTGTGTGTGTGTGTGTGTGAGATAAGGAATGCTTATGTGATGCTTGTGTGGGTTGTGTGTTTGACAGGACTGTATACACTACACAACAAGACTGTATACACTATATATCCTATCGCTGTGTTTATATTTCAAAGAAAAGTTCTGGTTAATACTCTTTGCGCTCTCGATGTTTTTATGGTTTCGGTCCTAAACGTGCGTACAGAGCTTGGAAAAAGGGCATTTACCTATTCTGCACCTTCTGCCTGGAATGTGTTCCTGAATCCAAAATGAAAGAATTGGAGGCTGATTCGTTGGAATGTCACTGTTTTTAATTAGCAACTTTCTCAACTGTGTGTAACTTTTAAAATGTTTTGTTTGTCTATGCTTCTGTGCATGTATCTGTTCTTATTGTAGTACTGTAGTCTGTCTGAAACTACTTGTTTTTATCTGTGCTGCTGCCCATCTTGGTCAGGTCTCCCTTGAAAAAGAGGTTATGGGACTTCCTCGTTAAATAAAGGTTAAATAAATAAAAATAATAAATAGAATATAACCTGCCCACAGAGAGTAGGCTAGCTAAATATGTTACATTTTTAAAGTGGTAATGTGAGATCCTTGTTCTGTTTTTTAGATGCAAAGCACCTCATGGATCCATAAAGTGACTGACTCACATATAGGTTAGCCTATCTGCCCCCTAGTGGCAGTTAGGAGGCATGGCAGTGTCTACAGACGACAAACTGAACCAGGATCATTCATTCGCCTCCTCTCTGCAATACTGCTGAACTGTGTAGGCTGCTCCACAATAAAAACACAAAATAAAAACATGCGTCTGTCTCCATCTCTGGTGCTAAGCGCTCATTGCTGTGGTGTTTGTGCTCTGCACTTCCCATGGAGATCTGTCGACCAAAGTGCGACCAATACTGTGACACTTTCTCCTTGGATCAAGTCCTATCCAGTCTTGGAACCTGGTGTGTCAATAAAACCTGACGAAGAGATGGTTCCTCACTAAAACAAATGTGCATCTCGACACAAGGTGGCGGTATAGTGATAACAGCCTTTTCCCCTTATGCCCTGAAAGTTTGGAGTCTGACATGTGCACGGCATGCCAGAGGAAAGCAAATCAATAAGTTGAAATCATGACCAATAATTGTATTAGATCAAAATAATAAATAATGTGAGCTTAGTTCTTTTTAATTCACTTCAGTTCAGTTCATAACGTAACAAAAAAAGAATCTACTTCGGGTTTTCCCAGTAATCCAAATGTGAAAAAATCTGAAACAGCATTTAGAACAATCATGAGACACTAAAACTCTCAATTGAAGCCAGTAGAACTCTCCATTAGAACCCTAACCTCAAAAGAATGAATAAATAAATAAATAAACATTTGTGCTTACTTGTGTGAAATCCAATCAAAATGTTTCATTAAAATCAATTTTGGTTGAGTGTTTCCCAGAGACAACAAGTGTAGTATATTGATCAATTTTAAGTCAAACTGCATCATAAAAGCCCACATTGACAAACCAATATCAGTTTTATTTGATAACATATTGCAATTTAGACTGGAACTCTTTGTCTTAAGGCAATGTTGAGAGGCAGTATTACCCTCAGCAGGGGAAGGGATGGAGAAAATTGGATACAAAGTGACTAAAAGTTGTGGCTACAAGTGAATAATTATCTTCAAATCCTACTTGTGTATTATGGCCTAAAACATTATATCTAGTTGTATGACAATTGAAACATTTTGGTCAGAAACTCTTCAATCAATCTTAATTACCATCATAATTAAATTACTTTGTAAGCTGAGCGGTTTACTGTTAGCAGATACCAAATGGTTTGTCATCACTTGTTCTATTTTGAGTCATGAGCACTGTGCCCCCGCTGTGCCTGCAGATGTATTATAACAAACCATCCAACACCAGGGATTAGAGTACATGACAGTCAACTCTGTGCCAAAGCCAGGAACCAGAGAATATACTGTGTGTCTACATATGTGTAAAAATCAGGCTTTGAGGGGATATAAAACACCCTCTGTCAGCCATATTGGACAACAACAGCTCTTGGGTAACTGTGGCTTTGAACAGCTGATTGTGTGTCTAAATGTCTCAACAGAATTGAACAGATGGTTAATTTCTGTCTGTTTCTGACTGAACTGATCATTTCATCACTGATCCATCTGATTGATTTAGTGTTTAGATAATGTCAGCTTGTTAGCTAGCTAACCATAGTATCTGGTCAAGCTAACCATTGCTGTCTTGTTGTTAACACATCTGATTAGCACACTAACTAATGTATCGAGTAGCAGCTAGCGTTAGCATGTTCACATTAACATCAGTGTGTTTGCTGGCTAGTTAGGTAGCTAACAGTTTGTTCAGGTTAACTGAGCTGACTCTTCTCAAGCTACAACTCAGTGTTTTGGAGTAGAAACTAGGGCTAAAGACAAGACAGTTTACTGTGTCACAGTAACCGTCCCAGTAACCACCTTATCACACTATTCACTTTTACTTAGAATGTTAGAACATACCTCTAATAACAAGGTATTCATTACACAGGTAGCCAAATCCATTTTATATTCATTAATTCAAAATTGCCAATGCGATATTGCAACTGGCTATCCGTGGCAGTGCTGACACTATAATGTCAATATGTGTCTTATTCCTTTAAGCCAAATCTTTATGAAAATCAGAAAACCTTGGGCTGTTGTTGCTCTGACCTTTTCAGCAGCCTTCTCTGAAGTCAACACAACATTGAAATATATTTTTACCGGGAAATAAAGTCATTTTGGGAAATCAAGGGCAACTCAGCCTGCTGAGGTCAGTACCTCATCTTTATTCAATGAGTACAAAAACATTGATTTCTTTTTTCCCCATCATCCCGTCCTTCGACTGAAAGCAACAGGTAGGGCTCAGCTGTCAGTGCAGTTAACCCTCTCAGAGTTTATTCATTCAACTTTTCAGGCAGCCCAGGTCTTCAGGTATGTCATCAGGAACACAAACACTGCCAACAAATAAACAGGAAAACAGTTATTCACCATGAATGAATGAAAAAGCCTAAGATGAAGAAATCAGATTTCAATTTAAAACTTTATAAAACTTTATGAAATTTAAATTTTATATTTTCATTGCGTTGCATTTCTGGGTTTTGAGTTTGCGTTTATTGAACAGAAGTAATCAGGGCTTTGGAATGTTGTGGAGTGTTGTTCTATTGATCAGATGAAAGATTGAGTGACAGTCAGCTCCCTCTGTGTGAACAGAAGTGGACACGTATCGAGACGCGTTGCACAACAGACTTATCAAGTGTCCTCGTTGGAATGTAACATATTACTTAATAAATTCACTTCCATTACCAACTTGGCATATTTGGCATAACCTTTCACCTAGTAAACAAACTCTGATGGATAGCAACTGTCCCTCTACTACCACATTGTGTAGAACCAAACTGTAGCCTGTATCAATGGAGAATGTCTGACAATGCTGGAAAGTTATCTTTTCATCATGAAGTAACACAACAAAATATTGAATCAGTTTTATTTGGCATATAGTGAATGTAGCGGATACTACTTAAAAGATCAAATTTAGAGTTGAGTAAAGAGATTTGATAAAGATATTAATTTCCACTCTTTGTGGGCACTGCCTCTTTAGAGGAAAGAAAACACACCTTTACTTGGTTATGATAATCAGTCAAGCTGAGAATTGTCAGATCTTTCCAGTTCAGGGAACGGGAAAATAGAAAAATAGAACAAATTTGCAATAAGTGGAAATATTTATTCAACTACCTACTAGACAAAATAATGTGATCAATGAGATGAATGAAATATGGGACAAATGAGCTGATGATAAAACAAGAACAAAATACTGAATTTAGGTGCTCAATAATGAAATGAAGGTTACTAATAATAACTGGCAACAGTAAATGGAGTTATGTAGGTTTGGGTCAGTGAAACCAGAGAAGTGAGGCAGAATGTTATAAGGGATAAACTAGACTATACTAACTTTCCTAATTGAATTAGACAACAATTTAGCCAAACTCCAAAAGTTTAGCATCCAATCTGCTTTTTTGGACATTGCACTTTTACTACTTTTGTGTTTGTCATGCTGTTGCTGTCTTGGTCAAACTAATACCTAATACCCTCATTCTCCGGAAGTAGGAAGTAGGCTGCCCACTGGCACTATGATGCCTGAGTTTTAAACGGGAGTGTTCCTAGTGTTTTAACGTTTTATTACTCTTCTGTCTACTGTTTTTAAACCGATCCATCTGCCTTTTACTGGTTTTAGTCAGATTACTGCAGATTAGTGCAGATTATTCCTGCTACTCAAGATGTATCGGTCTCTACACAACACTGCCACCTTTGAAAGTTTCACTACTATTTCCTTTTGCTCTCTTAAAGAGACCATAGCTAAAATGAAACCCTTGTCTTGTGTACTGGATGTCCTGCCTACTACATTTTTAAAAGAAGTTCTTGAATTGGTCAGCCCACATCTTCTAGCAATAATAAATTCCTCTTTGATGTCTGGCACTGTTCCCTCTTACTTTAAGAATGTAATTGTTGAACCCATTCTTAAGAAACCCTCTCTTGACCCTTGTTCTCTTAAGAGTTATAGGCCAATCTCTAAACTACCTTTCACATCTAAAGTATTAGAGAAAATAGTGGCTAACCAGTTAATCTCCTTTATGTGCAGCAACAACCTTTTTGAGACATTTCAATCTGGCTTTAGAGCTCTACATAGTAATGAATCAGCTCTTCTCAAAGTAATGAATGATTTGCCGACTCTGGAAATTTGTCCGTTTTAGTTCCTCTGGATCTGCTTCCTGTGGTGTTCCCCAAGGTTCTATTCTTGGCCCTATTCTGTTCTCCATCTACATGCTTCCACTTGGACACATAATGCTCTCAAATTGATAGCTTGTCAGCTAAATATTTTCTGGAATGAATTAAACAACATTCACCACAATGAACTTCCTGCAGGTATATTGGGAAGAGAAGAAATGGCTCCACCTTGTGGTAGAGGGTTGCTTTATTCAAGTGTTCAGGCTCTTTGCTGGTAGGTTGTCACTGCATCTTCAAAAGTTGTAGGGTTGCTTTCAAGATGGAAGTCCCCATGGAACTTGCAGGAGAAATTCTTCGTCATGGCTTTTTCTTCGTCAGTCATTTGAAAAGAAGCTTGCCCCCCAATTTCAACAGTGGGAATCTTCTTTATTATCGCTTCCATGCTGCCCTGGATGTCCTGAACATTGCTACTCTCTGATTTGTTACTGTCAAATACAAAGAAAGCATTTGCCCCATACAGGATGCCTGAGACTACATGTGTTGCCAGGCCTTTCTCAAACACATCTGTATATTGCATTTTCTCGGTTGCAAGATGAGCCATTGACAACTGTTTGAACTTTGTGGTAGCTTTGTACTGAAGTGTTACTCTGCTCTGATTCTCAGATTTCTTCGTATCATTCAGATACTTGGCAGAGCCTCCAACGTCAACCAGCCCACCCAGGAAACTGGCTCTCAGAGAAGCCTCCACATTCAAGAGATTAGACTTGTCTTCAATGGTGTCAGATGCAATGATTTCAAATGCACTGCTGCTTTGAGAGCTATCAAGAGTGTTCTCTTCTAGAGCTGTATCATCCCACAATGTCAAACCTAGAGAGAAGGAAAAACATCAGCTGTCTGTTAAAGCAGGAATAGCAGGGCTTCAAGAACATTCTGTTAATAAACAGTAGCACAATCCTAATCCGTATCTCTCAAGAAAGCAGATTGGTTGGAATAGTTTGTAGGAGACTGAAATACCAAGCATATATACTCCAAAGAACTTGGTACAGTCTTAATTGAAATCTCATTAGAATTTGGCTTTTGCATTTTGATTTTTTTTTTCTTTTCACATAACTGTATATACTGTAGCTGTTTTCCACTGTCTAAGTGGAACAAACTCTAGAAGTAAAATAAATTTTAATATATTTTGCGCCTGTACACTAAAAGTACAAGGCAGTATGTAGTACTGTGTAGTGTGGAGGCCAATTCCAGAGATGGGGATGAGAAGCAAATCAACAGATATGTAAAACAAAGGCGGGTTGCATATAGAAGATAGCATGCAATATCTGAAAATCATTTTCATTACACACGTTTACAATCCTAACCCCAATTAAATTAACATTATGTATTATTATTTATTTATTAATTGTTATTACTATTGTTATTAGTATTAGGGATTCAAGCCCGTAGGGCTGAAACCCTATTGTTTTTGTGCCGGTTTATTATTGTTCTTCTGCCGCAATGCAAATTCCCGTGAGCTGGTACACGCCCGAAGGGGGCGCTATAGTTAAAGGTTTTACTTTAAAGGCCATAACTTCCACACTGTAAGTCAGATTTTTACGAAACTTGGTACACATGTCCAGGTGTCCTAACTCTACAATTTTGCAGTTTGGACCTTCAAGGTCCACCTGGAAAGTTTTTGAGATATTTTGAAAGTTTTGAAAATCACATTTTTATCATCTCCTCCTACACCGTTTGACCAATCACCACCAAAATTGGTATGTGGCATCTACAGACTAATCTCATTAAAAGTTGTTAAAAGGTTGTTGATATCTACTGTCTAAGATATTATTTTTTAAATTTGTGTGAGGGCATGGCCTGTCAGCTAAATTGTTCTTCAACTTCATGACCGATTGCCCAATCATCACAAAATTTAATGAACATGTTCAGATATCATCAATGACCATGTGTGCAAAGCTGTTTAAGAATAAACAGTAGGGGGGCTACAAATGCCATACAACTGTATCTACTAATCCCAATGACGAAATTATGTGAAATTTGGTACGCATGTTCAGGGAGGCGGTACTAGTCAAAATCTGAGGTTTTGTCATCATTGGTGAAAGTGGGTGGGTGCAAATGTGGTGTAATAACCATGTAACAGCCGGTATATCAAAGCTTATTCACATAATGGGTCCCAAACTTCTCAGCCTCGTCAAGAATGGCATTTCAAAGATGTGTACCGAATTTTGTGTGATTCAACCAAAAGGGGGCGCCGCAAACACTAAAAATGGGCATGGCCTAACACTAAAATGGCTGTAACTCCGCACCCGTTTGTTCAATTATCGCGAAACTTGGCAGATATATCAAGGGATATATTTGGACAATGTTCTCAGAACCACTGACACTTTATTTGCGACGTCAGTACCGTTCAGAAAAGGCTTGAACCCCTTTCATGGCTGCTTGCGGCTATATTTATTATTATTATCATTATTATTATTATTATTATTATTATTACTACAAAACTCATGTTAAAGGCATGGTGTTACCCCACCTATCAAAATAGAGACAGTCAGATAGTCAAATAGAGAAAGACATCTCTCTATTTCAGAAAATCGCTGCACTCTTTGATCACATGTGATAATAAATGATATACTTTCACCAATGCTTACATAGTATAGAATTTATAATTCACATGTATGCCTAACCGCTAACTGAGTCCTAATTAAATCCAAATGCTGCACCATTTAATTCAAGTCTTTATTCTGGTTACCAAATTGAAGAATTCTATCAGATTTTATACTCTGACTTCTCTGGACATCTTGATACATTGACTAGTAGAAACATTTAATTATTTCATTCTAATGTAGTCTCAGCCAAGTTTTACCTGGGATCACTCTATCTTTCCGAGAGTCATACAGCATTCCTAAGGTGAAAGGCCGACCGAGGGCAGCAACCGCCATGCTATCTGTGGACATGTCTCCAACCTGTGGGGAAACATCCAACAACATGGGTCAAGCCAATAAGACATGACCTTCAACATTTGATAAAACTATCTGAAGTAGCACTCTGATAGTCTCACAAGCCAAACAAGTAACACAGAGGGGAAGATTTGTGATGTTGCATGACTCCTTATATCCTGTCGGATGCCCTCTCCTACTGACCCCTCCCCCTGGCACCTTCCTGCACACCTGTAAGCTTTACATAATTTTACTGGACTTTGTCTCAGGCTGAGTTTCAAAGGGTGCTGGCGGGGCACAATTTGACTAATAACTGTTTTGCACATTTTTCATCTTGCATGCCCTGATAACGTCAATTAGTTGTTTTCAACAGGTGTAGAGGACATTGCTCAATTTTGCAATTTTGTCTGTTATGGTCTGTTATGAGGTGAATTATATGAATATCTCCATGATTCTTCAAGCTGATAATAGCTGAAAATAATTACATTTGAACAAAGCAACAAGCTTCATTACATTCATTACTGAAGAACTCCTCTGTCATTTAATATATAAATACAACTTTTGCTTGTCTTATTTTTGTTCTCTAATACCTCTTATATTCCTTTACTCATGCATAGGATCTTATAGAAGTATCCCTTGTGTCATGTGTTGCTTTTAAAGTTTTACTTTGAATTTGTCTTAGACTGGTCTTCTGCTCTTTTTAGTTTAGTAATTTAAAACAGATGATTAATAAAGTTGGTAAAATAGAATAAAGCCAGCCAACAAGGAGCAGGCGTTTGGAAGGCAACACTAAATGAAGTTCCTGATAGCTGTGTTTTGTAGAGCTACCATTGGGCAGCTAGTAATGGCACAGCCATCTATTCTCCCTTTGGTGCTTGGTTGAAAGATACATTTTAAAGAGGAAAACGCAAAAATCAGAGAAGCAGAAAGCGGAAGTAAGACGTGTCAGCATGGTGTTAGCAAATGCACATTAATATGAAACAGTGACTGGAAGTTCTTAGAAAATGTAAAAGTTTTTAGTCTGATCTGAGCATTCTGATGCAACTTTTTACAACACGATTGGCGGCCTCATGTTCACAGTGATGGATTACCTTTACTGATTGAATTAGGTTGGAATTGAATGTGAGTGAATGGGCCTGAGAGGTTTTGCAAAACTGGTTTAAAAATATCTGCATGTAAAAACTGTCACAGTTAATATTAAAGTGGAAACTTCGCAAACAAAGCAAAAACTCAAAGCTGCTGCCACCATGTACACACAACTTACAGCACACATGCATGTTTTCCAAAACATGCATACAGTTTAATCAGATTAAAGAACCATCCAGAACCTCCGCCTTCCACAACTATTCTCTAAATTAATCAGTACTAGACCCAGCTACGTTATGCTTTATCTTTACTTCTTATTAACTGTCATAAGATAAATGGACGGCTGACCCTCCTAGCTTCAAATGGCCTGCTCAGCAGTTCTGTTCTGAAACTTTATCACAGATGGGAGTCTGAAGAAGATCAGTGTTTTTGCATGAAGACAACCAGAAAATTAACACACTCTTTATTCAAATGTGAACCTGGTTTTCCATCATTTGTTATAGCCTGTCTGCCCCCTCACCCCACCTGACCCGACACACACACAGTTAGCAGCTTAGCATATTTTTCAGTTTGCACACCATAGTAAAATCCTGTTTTTGTTTTTTTTTTCCAACAGGGTCACATTTCAAAAGGTTTTGTCTTTAATGACCTGATGTGAATTACGTTCATATCTCCAGCATTCTCCAAGCTGACAGATAATTTAAACAATTAAACTGGAAGAAATTGACAGCTTTCATTCCTGATCAATGCCTCTGTCATTTAATGCCAAGTATGAAGTATAAGTAAACCTTTTGTATGTCTTCTTCTGTTGTGCTTATCTTAATTTATTCCTAAATAACTAAAATGTGTATGTAACTTGTTTTCCTTCTCTGCTGTTCTGTGAAAGACTTTACAATTTTGTTTCAAAAGGTTTTCTATGAATAAAGTTTATTATTTTGACATCCCAAGTGCTTGGAAAAAATTATCATTATAATTACAATTATAATTATCATGACTGCCACTCTTGCACCAAACAGCATTGAATCGCTCATAAATACAAACTTTGATCGGTTTAGTCTACAAGAAAAGCTTCATATCAGCAGCTTGGCCCGGACAGACCCGATATCACCATCAAACTGTACTCTGGTGACAGAGGGAGAGCTACACCAGAGTATTCTGTAGAAGCTGATATGTCCTTGATTAGATCTAGAAATCTAATCATGGTTTGGCAGCAGCACACTCGCACTTGTGGATATGTGCTTCCATGGATTTTATATACTGCCTATTAACTCCGTAATTTATTTAAAATACATGTTATGTTAAGAGTTTAACTGGTAATTAAATTGCCAATAAAGAAATATGACTTTGTTTTGCAATATCAGACTAAGAGTGAATTTATAATTTAGACTAATATGTAGTAGTACTTGTTGTCAATCAACGAGAGCCATAGGGTGCATTCCATTTGGTAACGATTTCTCCTCGTCTCCTCGCCTCGCGTCTCTTCCTCGACTCCTCGGTCAAAGGTCACGGAGGAAACGAGGAGAAGATGTGAGGAGGCGAGTGAACCTGGCTTGTCAATTGGATCGTCCTCACTCCGCCATATTGAACTGACGTCTGAAGCGTTGCGTTGAGGCTCCTCCCGCGCAGGAGGACAGCTGTCTAAATTATTCTAAGGCTCATGTTTTATCCACATAAAAACGTTTAACAAAGTTTAATTCATCTAAATTATGCCAGCCTCTAATGAGCCTTGTCTACCTCATGAAGGTAGAACACTTAAAAAAATCCTAAAAAGCGCCCCGTTTCCTGATTTCTGTTTTTATTCAGTTTTTTTTATTATTCTGTTTGCTGTATGCTACATTTTAATTTTGCGAAGCACTTTGTAGCACTGATAAGAAAGGTGCTATATAAATTGTCCAACTTTTATTCTTTATGCGACTTGGATTAGACAACGATCATGTGGGCTGTTTGACACTCACTGGCAATGAACCAAAGTGCTTTCTTTTTATTCCTAAATGAATAAATTCCCAAATAACCATAGATATAGCTGTAAGAGAAAAATGTGCGATTTAAAACAATGGAATGCTGTTAATGAGGTTTAGTAAGAATTTATTCTCCTGAAGAGAAATTCCATGGCAACACACACAAACACAGTTCATAAGCATGATGAATACTGAATGAGAGACACATCAAGCAAACCAATTGGTGATCCAGAGAAGACACAGAAGTGATTCCAGCAAAAACATACCGGCCTTTATGATGAAAATATGTCCTGTCATGGCAACGGTCATTATGCACCGTGACCAAGGTTATGAATATGATGAGAATGGAAACAGAGGTAGGCTACGCCTAAAAGGCAGAGAAATTTGCATTTTATTTAATTTTTTTTATATAAAAAATAAAATAAAATTGTCTCTAATATAGATGCAAATCGCTCCGTCTGCTGCTCAGCCCGTGCGTCCTCGGTCACTTCCCGGAGAAACCCCAGCAGCTCCCTCTCCTCTTCACCTCTTGGCTGCCGGGGGACCCGAGGAAGCCGCGGAGGTCACACATGGGAGCGGGCAGCAGCATCTGATGGCCCCGGTTGCTCATCAGGGGGACTGGGATCGGGGCTGGATGGGGAGCGCACAGCGGCTCACTCCGGCTGCTGGTCCTCCACATGAGTCTATTAAAGCGGGAGGGAGCGCCGACGGCCTCCCGCCGGTAGTCTTGTGCATGAGGGAGAACCGGGGCCGCAGCCGTTTGCTCCCCATCCCCAGTCCCAGTACCCGGTGCTGCTGACTTGAGGTCCTATTAGAAAGAGACGCGCATGGTAAAGGAGTCGCATGTGTGCATTTATAGGTTGTGTATGTCCTTATGAACGGATTTCATTCAGGCTTATTAGATCATGGAATGTCATCCATATTAATGATAAATCCTATAAAATAACTCCATATAGCCTAACATTCACGTTACTTGCCCCCAACTCACCCTCTCTATGCGCTGGAGGATCAGCTGGTGCGTCTCCTCCTCTGTCCCTATAATCACATTCAAGCCTTAAGATCATTTACTTATTTGGAAAAAGTTTGACATCCTACAACTACAACAGATCTGTCAGTATATGAACATTTAACATATACCCCTTCATTAACAAATGTTCGGCTATCATTTAAAACCTATGCTATTTCTGTTTGAAGAATATATAACAAGTTGGGGCTACTTACACCTGTGGATTTTTTTTTCTGCCAATGTCCAGACGTTTTCTGATGGTATGGAGGCGGGGCTTATATCCGCACGTGCCAATGGTTAATTGACTCATTATTTCCGCATCGAGGATACACCTGAGTATCCTCCGACCACGCCTTATTGGAGGACGGAGGCGAGGAGACTTGAAGGATCCTTCATGCGTCTTTTAACCAGTTGGAACATCCTTCATGATGGCGGCTCATTTTTGGATGCCGGGTCAGCGAGGAGACGAGGTCGCGAGGACGGAGGAGGAGACACAAGACAATGCACCCGAGGAGACATGAAGGATCCTTCATGCGTTTTTTGACCAATTGGAACGTCCTTCATGATGGCGGCTCATTTTTGGATGCCGAGTCAGCGAGGAGACGAGGCCGCGAGGACGGAGGAGAGGACGCATTTTGGCCAAATGGAATGCACCCAGTGTCTCACCCCACTTAGTCAGCCAATTGCCGTCCATCACTGTACTCCTCTAATGAAACCTACTGCTACCTCGGGCACAAATTTAATGTTGCTGGAGAGTGGGGGGAACAGGTCCAGGACCTTGCCCACGAATACACCAACAGGCTTGACCTGATTGACCTGTCAGCCCTACCTACGGTCATGAAACTAGAGGCTGTAAGAGAAGTGGCCCTAACCAAAATACAGCACCTGTTTGCAAATGTGAATATTCAAAAAACAAAACGGCCTTACGGAACTGAACAATAAGACTGTACAGTTGGTGAAAAAGTGGTTGGGACTAAACACACTTTCCACTGTATATATCTGAGCCCATTGTACTGTTAATGTAATTTGTGGACTCAAAGCATTTAAAATGTGTGTGTGTGTCGGATGGGGTGAGGTGGGGGGTGAAGGGACAGGTAGGTTCTAACAAATGATGGAAAAGCAGCTGAAGCTGATCAACACCTCGATATGAACATGATTCACATAAAACCATAAAAGACATAAGCTTTTGAAATGTGATCTAAATCTGTTGGGCAAAAAACCAACAGGATTTTACTATGGTGTGCAAACTGAAAAATATGCTAAACTGCTAATTATCAAATTATGTGCCACCATGCTTTGAAACTCGCCCTGAGAACTCAAACTCCAGCAGAATTATGTAAATGTTACAGGTATGTCTGTGACTTTTCATGAGGACAGGTCTGTGTGTGTGTGTGTGTGTGTGTGTGTGTGTGTGTGTGTGTGTGTGTGTGTGTGTGTTTTAGGTCAGGTGGGGTGAGGGGGCAGACAGGCTATAACAAATGATGGAAAAGCAGGTGCACATTTGAATAAAGAGTGTGTTAATTTTCTGGTTGTCGTCATGCAAAAACACTGATCTTCAGACTCCCATCTGTGATAAAGTTTCAGAACAGAACTGCTGAGCAGGCCATTTGAAGCTAGGAGGGTCAGCTGTCCCTTTATCTTATGACAGTTTGTACAGTTTGGTTTCTGAACTGGTAGACAACAAGGTTAGAAAAGATAGGGTAATGTTATGAACTAGGTGTAGGTAAAGATAAAGCATAACGTAGCTGGGTCTAGTTCTGATTGATTTAGTTGTGTGCACATGGTGGCAGCAGCTTTGAGTTTTTACTCATTTTTTAACTTTTCGCTTGAATATTAAGTGTGACATTTTTTACATGCATGCACCACAATTTAGAGATATTTTTAAATCAGTTTTATCAAACCTCACAGGCTCATTCACTCCCATTCAATTCCAATGGCATAGAAAACAACTGGAGACTTCTAATTCAATCGGTTAAGGTAATCCATTATTGTGAACAAGAGGCTGCAAATCGCATTGTAAAAAGCTGCATCAGAACGCTCAGATCAGACTAAAAACTTTTACATTTTCTAAGAACTTCCAGTCACTATTTCATATTAATACGCATTTGCAAACAACATGCTGACATGTCTTACTTCTCCTTTCTGCTTCTCTGATTTTTGCGTTTTCCTCTTTAAAATGTATCTTTCAACTAAGCACCAAAAGGAGACTAGATGGCTGTGCCATTACTAGCTGCCCAATGGTAGCTCTACAAAACACAGCTATCAGGAACTTCATTTAGTGTTGCCTTCCAAACGCCTGCTCCTTGGTGGCTTGCTTTATTTTATTTCACCAACTTTATTAATCATCGGTTTTAAATTAGTAAAATAAAAGGACCAGGAGACAACTGTAAGACAAATTCAAAGTAAAACATTAAAAACAACACATGGTACAAGGGATTAGAGAACAAAAATAAGACAAGAAAAAGTGTATTTATAGTATTTATAGATTAAATGATAGAGGAGCTCTTCAGTAATGAATGTAATGAAGCTTATTGCTTATTATTTTAATCACGTGTCAGCAGTAGTCAATTTGAGGGGGGATGCGAGGGGATGCCATCCCCCTTGAAAAAACAATTGTCAAAAGCCATCCCCTCTGTAAAACTGCCATCCCCCCTTTCATCCCTCTCTCTGGCAAGATATCATTAAATCAAGAAATGTGTAAGCCACTTATTGATATTTAATCATTTAAAAGAATATAGCGCATCTAGAAATTTCAGCAAATCCGAGGGCGGGGAACACATGCATTCCTGTGGGCCACTCTATCTGTGGGCCGGTTGGGATTTTTTTTTGAGTAGCCCCAAATCTTTTCACAGAGGAAAAAAGCAGAATATATCCAGGGATGTGACTGGGCCGGAACGCATCGGGACGGCATGCCGAAAGTGAATTTGACAACGGAACGCGCGTTCTGGTTCTGAAAGAATTAACAGAACGCTTAAACAACTGGTTCATTTCATTTTAACAGCAAAGTTTGCCGGCTGGGAGGTGTTTGGACCTTTGGGTTAACTCCACCCAACTGGGAAGCCGGGACACATTAAACAAACGCACAATCAAATGACAGGCACAGACAGTTTAATCTGAGCAGTGGAGCTGTCAGGTAGTGTTGTGAAAATGTAGAGAAAGAAGAATCTGGACTGAATTTAACTAAATACTGACAGAAATATAAAAGTAAACTGACTGAATTTTCACATGATCTATCTTTGTAACTGAAATTACTGTAACTATTGCTATCTAGCATGGCAAGGGGAGTGAAAGAATATGTAGCTATCTATTTTATCTTATCTAAACATTAAATGTACAGTTATCAAACCTCCAGGAGCTCATGCTCACCTTGTGATCCTCTGCATCTGACCCGTCCTAACAATGTAGCGCCCGGGTACCAACTCCAATTCAGAATAAGAACATGCATGTCTTTTGAGTATAGAATTACCTTTGTGCTGTTACAATATAAACAAAAGGGTAAACAGCTGGCCCCCTACCCTCCACGCTGTCTGTAGCTGCCCTTGGAATCAATCAATACGCAGAGAGTCTCTGACAGGTGATTTAATTTTATTGTCTCTTCGAACACCTTGATAAGCACCGTGAAAACTATAAATGAAAATACAAAACAAAAGACAAATGCTTATTTTTAGTTTCAGAAGTGTAATAAATTGTTGCTTTAAAGGCACTTTACTGAGCACAGTGAAATACAATAAGCTATAAGTAAATTGTATGACTTATTATCCAGCTTTAGTGTTTTAACTATATAAGTACAATTGATACACTTTAATCCATAACCTATACATTTTGTTAGACAAAAGAGTATGTATTAAACTTAAATACACAGACACTGATATGGTAATTTTGTGCTGTTTGACTGTCATGTGTAGAATAGCTGACATCAGTTAATTAGAAGCAGCATTACTTTCAGTGACGCTACAAAATAAACAAAGACATACACTTCAAGGTTTTGTAATACTTGCACATAAATTGGAAGCTACATACCTCGCTCCGCTTACCAAGGGTGCTATATTTTAGGAAAACCTCGTAGATATCGCCACTTTGTGGGTCTTGCCTGAGTTTAAACCAACAATAGCACATGTCTGTAACAACGTAAAATATCAGCGGCACAACTGGCCAGAATGTAAACAGTACACAGCTAAGAATACAGTGTCAAGAAAGGGAAACTTACTTGGTAAACTCTGATAACACTTTATAAACCATCAAAAGGAAATGGGGATGGAAGCAAAGGTAAGTAACGCAGCCATTATTAGCAGCCTTATTTCCCGCTATCTCTGCAACTCGCATTCTTCCGCTGACTTCACAACGTAAACAACTGGTTGCTAGGGCAGTCTTAAAGCGATCTACCGTCATTTACACTGTCTTCCTCTATCAAATTGTTTGTCCTCATAAGACCGCACCGTCCCCCCTGAAATTTGTGTACAAATCGACTACTGACCATAACAGACATAAAAAAGCTTTACATGCAAATTTGAGTAATGTCATCTACACCTGTTGAAAATAATGATGGATTCAAAATGAAAAATGTGCAAAACAGTTATTAGTCAAATTGTACCCAGGTACAATTGTGTAGGTTACAGGTGTCCGGGTGAGGGGTCAGTAGGAGAGGGCATCTGACAGGATATAAGGAGTCATGCAGCATCACAGATCATCAGACTGGAAGCTCCAGCTGGAAGCCAATAAGACTCGCTAGCAGCAAGCATCTCTGCTTACCAACACAACTTCTCTAGGTGAGAACATACTGGGTGGAGAGAGAGAGAGAGGGTGGGCGGGTAGAGCAAGCACCCCCCAAGCCGAGGACAGTCTTGAAGAAGTACCTGACTGTTTTAATGTCCAGGACAACACCACAACAGCCTATATCTCATTTTGAGACCACCGAGGATTAAGTTTCTTGATCTGTTGATGATCAACTTTTCGTGCAGCAGCAACCATAGCCTCCCAAATGCTGTTCAAAGAGATGTATTGTCACAGTTATTGAGCATTATTATGTAATTGAAAACCAGACAGGGTTTTTCGGTGCACCATATGCATGCCAGTATTGTTACAAACTGTATCAGACCCCTCTACTCCACAACTGTAAACACTTATGCAATGTGTGTTTTACAGAGTGTCATCTTCACCCCGGCAATAGTGTACAGTGCGCCGACTGTAAACGTATATGCAAATCCAGACATTGTTATGAAAAACACAAACAGGTGTCAACAAAACACAAGGTCATACCATGTGATTTATTGAAATACTGTCAGGCGTGTGGGAAGTTGTACACTGTTGGAAAGAAAAAGACATCACAGATGCATGTGTGCCAAGCCGTCAAGTGTTCACAGTGTGGTGAAAAAATGGATTGCGATGCACCTCATGTTTGTTTTATCCAGCCGATTCAAAAAGAAAAACCAGTAACAAAGTACATATTTTATGATTTTGAGACACGGTATCATAATGGCAGGCACAAGGCAAGTTTTGTGTGTGCAATGGATTTTGAGGGACATAAGTGGTGTGCAACTGGTTTGGAGTGTGTGAAATTGTTTGTGAAACAATTCAGGCAGCCGAAATACCGTGCATCAGGGTTTGATAATTACATAGTGTTGGAACACTTTGTAAAACGGGGGATCACCCCATCGTTGACGATGAGAGGCAGCCGAGTCATTCTGATGTATGATGTTGCATACCGGCAGTGATGGATAGATTCTTTCATCTTTTTACCCATGCGCCTGTCAAAAGTGCCTGCAGTTCTCGGGGTTGAGGATATGCAGAAAGGCCACTTCCCCCACAAGTTCGACACTAGGGAGAATGAGCACTACATAGGTCCCTACCCTAAACCTTGCCACTACGGGTATGACAGTATGAGTGACAGCGACAAAGAATCGTTTATGGCTTGGTATAACACAGTCCGCCATGAAAATTTTGATTTTCAAAAAGAGATTCAGCGCTACTGTGTTAATGATGTGGATGTGTTGCGCAGGGCTTGCCTGATTTATTGTGACACATTTATTGGATGTACAGAACTTGATCTATATACATTCACCACTCTGGCCTCCAGTTGTATGGGTGTATTCAAGACACACTTTCTACCCAAAGACACCGTGGCTCTAACGTATGAAGGCGCATACACAGAGCAGAATAAGACATTTTCAAACGTGTCTATGCAGTGGCTCCAATACCTGTCACATACAGAAAACACCAAAATCAAACATGCTCTCAATCATGGGGAGCAGCAATTTGGTTCTTACTTTGTAGATGGATATCACGCCGCTACACACACCTGCTTTGAATTTGCAGGGTGTTTTTTTCATGGATGTGTGAAGTGTCACGCTCAGGCTGATTTAAATCCTGTTAGTAAGGTACCCTATGGTGTGCTATACCGCACGTTTAGTGAAAAAATAGATGCTCTAAAAACACAACATGGTCTTCGTGTTGTTGTAATATGGGAGTGTGAATGGAACAGGCTGACAAAATTATTTTTGATTAATGACTGATTTGTATGACCCAATGTGTTCTTTCCTCTAAAGAGGTGGTGCTCCAAAACCTTATATTTTCATATATTTACTCAATTCTAAATTTGATCTTTTAATTACATATGGTACATATGCGGTGCCCCGTGTGAGGCCAAAATCACATTGCTTTACTATTTGCTAGAAATGTATTAAGGTTGACTGTTGTCTACACAGCTATGTCAATCCTGGCATGTTGGCTTGTTTGTGCATGATATAAATGGGTATGAGCATTGAGCAATTATTTCCACTGAGCTATTGTCTTGACTTACATTGTAACTGTTATACTGTTGTGCCTGTATTGTGCATTGTGCTCTCTGCATGTAGAAGTGATAGGCCTAAAGGCAAGACATAAATGCTGCGATGATATGAAGCATCGCGTTAGTTCAGGCAGGACACGGACGTCACGCGTTGCTAGTCATCTACCAGCTGATCACCACGCACACCAATCATAATCCATTCTCATAACAAGGCGGTCTATTTAAATGGCCTCCTCCTACACCGATTCCTGCTTCACAACTGCTGCACACTCTGCTGCTTGGTAAAGCTTTATGCTACTGCTGCTGTTACTGGTCATGTTGCTGCTCCTACCTGCTACAAGTTGCCACTGGTCACGCTGATTTCTCGGGCTCAAGATGTCTTACTTTTTTCAGATGAAGAATCTCCAGAGGCAGCACCATTAGCCTCCAAACCCGCTGTCGGAGCTCCTGTCTCGCAAAATACAATCTTGTAATACCGCTTCAAGAAGGCATTGTCAAGGAAAGAATGGTGTTTGCGTGACTCATCCCACCACGACACTGCCGTGACTCCCGCAAAGGAGCAAGTATTAACTCGTATTACTTCGAGCCAATGGCTGCGCATAATATCCAGCTCTCACTCGGTCGTGAATGTCCGCTTCAAGCCTGGAAACCGGTCTTTTCCTGCCAGCATCAACGGCCATTAGACCCCACCGCGGACCAGGGCATTCCCATGGAATTTCATCGCAAGCAATGACGTCATGGCGCCTTTAAGTGCTGGGAGTTGTAGTTCCCATTGCTCCACTTCTCCTAAGATGAATATTTGCATTGGATATTTGCTCTTATCATGGTGCAAGCATGCATCATTATGGCTGCCTGGCTAAGCTCCATTTTCGATTCAGTGTTGCTGTGTATTTAGGCATAATGTTGACATGCTGCTGCTTAGCTGGGATTGTAAGCTTGTACTACAATTGTTTGTTGCTTTACATGGGTCAGAAATAGTTCAATGCAGCTCATTTTAGTGAGAAGCAATTTTGTTTTGGGGGATTTTTGCACTCCTCAAAGAATCTCTCCCTTATATTTGACTGGACTCTTGATATTGTCTCAGCTCAAACCCATGAGTGCATATAGCCTAATTGATACTATTGCTGTCGTCAATAAATTGCATATGACATAAGAGATGCTGCATAAGGTGGTTGACTGGGTTTCACTGCTCTGATTTACATAGTATGACCTCACACAGGATGCATGCTTGCATCCCTCCCAAGAAGCAGTAGGTGATAGCTGAGGTCTGCAGCAGGCTTGCTGCTCACATAGATATTTCACATAACTGTAGGATGGCCTCTTTCAGGACGCATGCTTGCATCTCTTCTCTGTAAATCTGACTTACAACTTAGCAGAGGTCAGCAACAGGCTGTTGCTTACCATGGATTTCTCACATAACAGTAGAATGACCTCTATCAGGATGCATGCTTGCATCCTTTCATGTAGGCTCATCTGGTGCCACTGCTTGAGGTCTGCAACAAGCTTGTTGCTACACATTGATCTTTCTATTATTGATCAGCTGGAAACTTACTAAGATTCGACTGCACCAGTTGTTTGGCATATGGTTCTGTGGTTTGGAGGATTTGCATGGGGCCCATGCTATACCTTCAGCATGCTTGCTGGGTAAGCAGGGAGCTGCTAGAGCAGGGCCATATCCGCCAATCATAATTGTATTACCATTAGTTGCAATTAATGGTTTTATCACGTGATGAATGGTTTTATCTTGTGACTAAAGTGTTCCTGGCTAAACTAGATTTATGGTCTTGTATTGAGTTAGATTACATATTGCTGCGAAATTCCACAACATTAATCTGCTCCGACCCCTCTGTTGTTTCTTAACCAGCATAGCTAACTGGGTAAGAACAGCCTCAATTGCATTTTTCACTCCTGTTGCCTTGTTTATTTGTTTATTCCATTTTTTATACCTATGGCTGGATCTACTTATTTTACCTTTTATTTATTAATAATACAATTGTCATTATTATTGTTATAGATAAATAAAGTCATTTTGGGAAATCAAGGGCAACTTGGCCTGCTGAGGTCAGTACCTTATCTTTATTTATTGAGTAGAAAAACTTTGATTTCTTTTTTCCCCATCATCCCGTCCTTCGACTGAAAGCAACAGGTAGGGTTCAGCTGTCAGTGCAATTAACCCTCTCAGAGTTTATTCATTCAACTTTTCAGGCAGCCCAGGTCTTCAGGTATGTCATCAGGAACACAAACATTGCCAACAAATAAACCGGAAAACAGTTATTCACCATGAATGAATGAAAAAGCCTAAGATGAAGAAATCAGATTTCAATTTAAAACAGCGCGATTAAATTTTATATTTTCATTGCGTTGCATTTCTGGGTTTTGAGTTTGCGTTTATTGAACAGAAGTAATCAGGGCTTTGGAGTGTTGTGCAGTGTTGTTCTATTGATCAGATCAAAGATTTAGTGACAGTCAGCTCCCTCTGTGTGACACAGAGGGAGCAACAGACAACAGACTTATCAAGTGTCCTCGTTGGAATGTAACATATTACTTAATAAATTCACTTCCATTACCAATGTGGCACATTTGGCATAACCTTTCACGTAGTAAACAAACTCTGATGGATAGCAACTGTCCCTCTACTACCACATTGTGTAGAACCAAACTGTAGCCTGTATCAATGGAGAATGTCTGACAATGCTGGATAATTATCTTTTCATCATGAAGGAACACAACAAAATATTGAATCAGTTTATTGAAACTGATTGAAATAACTTCAACTCAACTTGCTCATTCATTCTTGATACCATTGCGCCCTTTCAAGTGAGAAAACCTAAAAAAATCTTCCTTACCCTGGTTAACTGAAAATATTTGTGCCTTAAAGAGAGAGTGCAGAAAAGCAGAGCGCAAATGGAAGGCCTCTAGCCTCGCTGTGCAAATTTTACGGGTCGGCATGAAAAAATTCAACCTGGAATCTAAAAATGCCAGAGCTTGTTATTTTTCAAACCTTACAGATAAGAATCATCAAAATGTTTGGGCCCTCTTTGCTGTCATTAGCCGTGCCACAGATGCTCCACCTACTGCCAGTATTGATTCTACCGTTGAGAAATGTGAAGAATTCTTAAACTTCTTTGTGAACAAACCTAACAATATTAGAATGCAGATTACTCCTGCTACTCAAGATGTATCGGTCTCTACACAACACTGCCACCTTTGAAAGTTTCACTACTATTTCCTTGTGCTCTCTTAATGAGACCATAGCTAAAATGAAACCCTTGTCTTGTGTACTGGATGTCCTGCCTACTACACTTTTACTCTTACTTTAAGAATGCAATTATTGAACCCATCCTTAAAAATCCCTCTCTTGACCCTTGTTCTCTTAAGAGTTATAGGCCAATCTCTAAACTACCTTTCACATCTAAAGTATTAGAGAAAATAGTGGCTAACCAGTTAATCTCCTTTATGTGCAGCAACAACCTTTTAGAGACATTTCAATCTGGCTTTAGAGCTCTACATAGTACTGAATCAGCTCTTCTCAAAGTAATGAATGATTTGCTCTTAGCTGCCGACCAAAATATTGGTTACAGTTACTGCAGTGGCAGTTAGTGGTACTATAATGATCTCAAATTGATAGCTTGTCAGCTAAATATTTTCTGGAATGAATTAAACAACATTCACCACAATGAACTTCCTGCAGGTACATTGGGAAGAGAAGAGATGGCTCCACCTTATGGTAGAGAGTTGCTTTATTCAAGTGTTCAGGCTTTTGTTATTTAACCTTAGTTATGCACATAACTGATTATTATTTATAGTATGAATATTACAAAATAATAATTAACCAACAATACTGGCCTCACACGGGGCACCATAAAAAAATGTATAATCCCACATGGGTAATATTAATGTAAGGAATTGTCCTTTGTCTTTTGTTAGAGAGAGGAACAAAGGATCATAAATCATAGGCCTAGGTCTCCCTGAGTTAGTAAACTGAACTGAATGAAAGTTTTAGGGATCCTATCCAATGAAATATGAGAATAACAATATATTCTTTGATATTAGATTAGATATTAGATGAGTTTTTTATTACAATTTATTCCATTATGTATCAATATCCGTATATTGTCCCCTATGTGTTGCAGCATTCGGGCCAGGTCATAACAATATGATATGATAAGATATGTGATTAACTTACAAAGCACTTTTGCTTCTAACCTGTACATCTGTAAAGAGATGTTTTATCTTTATGTATTGGTTGAAGTATTGTTGAAGTAAATGTTCTCTTGTTGTAATTACTTGCATTTCTCTCTGCTGTTGCAATGACCCATAAGGGATCATCTCATATCCATTATTATCCAATAACAATGGTTATAACACTACTATTCTTTATCTTTCAAATTCTAATCTTTATTTATAGAGCACTTTTCAAAATCCATACGTTTTAAAAGAAAACAAATAAAAAATATTTGGTGTATAAATACTAATGCTGTATAAATAAATTTGACCTGACTTAATACAGTGTAGGAAAAGATAAGGTAAGATAAGAATAGGAAAAGAAAATCATTTTTAAAGGAAATAAAAGACAGTTCAAAGGAAATTAAAACTCAAGTAAAATCAGGAAAGGTTCTCCGATAAAAGTATGTTTTAAGAAGGGACTTACAGGAGATCACTGACTCAGCCAACCTGATTTCCTCGGCAGATCGTTCCAGAGCTCTGTCCCCTTTAGTTTTCAGCCGGGACTTTGGAATATACAAAAGACCTCTTCTCTGCTCTGATCTCAAAGTACGTAACGGCGTGTACGGTACTAAGAGGTCAAAGATATAGCAGGGAGAGAGGCCATGAAGAGCCTTAAAAGTAATCAGTAAAATCTTAAAATCTATTCTAAAACATACTGGGAGCCAGTGTAAAGAGGCTAAAACAGGAGTGATGTGATTACGTCTCTTGGTTCTAGTTAAAAGCCTGGCAGCTGAGTTCTGTACAGTCTGGAGTGGATCAATAGATTTTTATGTTCAGGCAAGTAAAAAGGCTGTTCCAGTAATCCAGGTGTGATGAGATGAAGGCATGTCAAATGGTCTCTGTGTCTTTAAAAGTTAAGATATATTGTATTTTGGAAGTATTTCTAAGATGATAAAAACATGATTGCACAAGCTTTGTGGTGTGCTGCTCAAAACTTAAATTACTGTCAAACCAGGCACCAAGATTCCTTGCAACGGGCTTTATATGATCCAACCAGCTGAAGGCAGAATTTGTTTTGCCATGTGCTGGGACCCAATGACAAGGATCTATGTTTTGTTTGAGTTCAGCTGAAGAAGCCAAAAGGAAAAAACTAGCCGGGACACAGTGTTCAACTCAGGTCTCAACTTTATTGAATACTTTACTCAGGGAGAGAGCAAACATATTGTGGTGTCCAACATATGCTTAACCAGAGTCAGCCAGAGTGTCATCACTATATGGACATATTGATGAAAGAAATCTGGCATTGCCTACATCCCCAGATCTTCCCAATCAGGAGGGCTATAGCCCTCTAAACATCACATCTGCAACATCTTCAGTATCCAACAAAATACTGTTAAAACTGACTCTATCCTCAGAACTCCTGGTGATAAAACTGACGGGGAGTTAGGGTTAGAAACAAGGATGATCAGAGACTTCCTGAGTGGTTCATGGTACTTAAAAAGGAAAAAAAAACACCCTCCTCTTGTCTTTTGAAAGGATAGTGGAAATGTTTTTTGTCTTTCTCCCAACTTCCCAAGAATAAATGGAACCCCATGATCACTTAAAAACTACTAACAGCAATTCCTAAATTAAATAAGAGGCATTTGAACTACCTAATATCCCACCATAATCACCATGATATACTCACATTACCAGTTATGGTAATGAGAACCTTAATTAAGCTCATTAATATAGTGATTAACAAATATTTCTATGTCAACATACTTGTCTTAATATAACACATGAAATTAGTATCTTAAAGATTAGGTTAAACAAAGAAATCAGTTTTTCTAAATTAATACACAAATTTGGGAGCAAGGTGCTCCAAAATCTAAGCAAGTCATCTACTCTACAGACAGATGCCACCATGGTGACATCATGTCCCACATACCATCTTCCATGGTGGTGGGACATGAAAAAGAAAAAACATATTCTCTTTTGTGATGCTGGAAGCAAAAAAAAAAAAAAAAAAGAGAGGAATGTGTGTGAATACTTGCACACTGTCTGGAAAATACAGCGTGTTGTTACAATGATCAAACACTGCGCTCAGTGTGGTTATTCACCCTGTTGATGAGTGGTTCCACTGAACGCCTGCCACCATGTCAGTTTACAGCCAGGATTAAACACTCCTTATCACTGTGTGTGTGTGTGTGTGTGTGTGTGTGTGTGTGTTAGACAAAAACAGAAGTAGAGACAGACAGAGACCCTAGACCAGGGGTCGGCAAGTAAATTTAGCCTCGGGCCAATTTTTTCGAGGTTATCTAAAAACGTAGAACATAACTAGAAGCAAAAGCTCAATTCAAGACATTAGATTTATATTATTTTTAGATTTGTATTATTTTTGTCAGGGGGTGTCAAAGGTAGTATTACTATTAGCGTTTTTTTTTGTTTTTTTTTAATTTATTAATTCTTTTTTTTTTTTTTATTCTGTATTATATATATTTTGTTATTATTACTTATTATTCATCTATCTTCCATCCATCTTATAGACCTTATAGACACCAGATCAACACAATACCCAACAACTAATGTGTCTTTGCTCTCTTGTTTTCTGGCTATACTTTTATTAATTGTTCTGTCCTGTATTTATTGTTTTGTTTTTCCTGTGTTGTCCTGTCAATGTTCTGTCTTCTGTCTTGCAATAAAAAAATAAAAAAAAAGATATTAGATTTAAAAAGTTACCCATGTTATCACAAGGCTATGATGAGGTCGTGTGTTAATGGGAGTCAAGGGATAGTGATTGGAATGAATTATGTTTTTTGTTTGTTTTTTGTTTTTTTTGTTTGCGGGCCCCCTGTTGCCGACCCCTGCCCTAGACGTTCTGCTTGAGATATTGGTCTTAATCAATGTGACACAGGGACGCATAGCAGGTTGGTGACGACACATGAAAGGCAGCGTAAAGAGCCGCAGTGAATCTGTACTGGAAGGTGTGGATGTGAATCAGTTTCTCAGAGCAAACTTGGTAGAAGGACAGAGTGCCAGCAGGCCAGTCCAGATACACTCCTGCTCGTTTGATGGGAGAAGTGGCGAGCACAGTAGCCGTTTCCTTCCCTCCATGATAGATATGGAACATTTCACCATAGAAGTTTGAATGCGTCAAAGACCAGGAGTTCTGGTAAACTCCAAGTGAGCAGGCGGGACGTACTCCGTTCCTGCTTATTCCTCTATCCGTGACGCCTATATTAACATGACCAGACCATTCTACCTCCCAGTAACAACGCCCGGTCATCGCCTCTTTACACATCACCTGAGGGTAGCTGTCGAATCTCTCTTTGTTAGCAGGATACAGTTGTTTTTCATCAAACGTCGCCTTTTGTTGCCCTCAGAAAGTTTGAGATGGTGATTTGCTGTGTTTATGTCCATGGTGAGATCATAGGCATCTGATGGAGAGACCAAGACACAATATATTACTAATCATCCTCATCACCATTCACAATGCAATTCACAACAATGATGCACTCATACTATGATTATTATATTTCTATCTAGTCCCCATTAATATACATAGGCATATTTGCTGTGATTCTGTTTTTAGCACAGAGCCTTTTTTGAGCCCTTTTAAAGTTGATTGTATTTGACTAGGTATGACAGCTTAAAAGTAAATAATTATGAATATCTGGTTCGCAAACATGTTTTTAAGAATTGCCCAAAATGGAGAGTCTGGAGGGGCATCAGGAATGGCCAATCAGGTTTCTGGAGGAAAATAGATGAGGCTATTTTTTTACTCAAATTGAAACAATGCAGAAAGAGTAACTTACACCAGTGTAAATGTGTTTTGTCTGTTAGAGTCTCCACAGCAGGGATTTCAGGCCTTGAAAAGTCATCAGTGACTAGAGAACCTTCCCTGTAATGGTAGATGCTTGCTCCTTTGTATTTCTCATTTGCTAGAGCTGCTACAAGGAAAGAGACATAGTTGTTGCTTTTCATGGCTTGAGCAAAGTCACGGAAAGCTTCGGCTTTTCCTCTCATCTTAGCTAACACTTCATTTGAGAAGCACCACTGGTACTGTGTAGCTGGCTCGACATCCTGAATACTTCCTGATTCAGGTGAATTCAAGTAGTCGGCTAATACCTTAAGGTAGGGATCATCACCTTCCACGGAGGTGAAAACAAAGCAGATAGCATGCTCTAGTTTTGGAATGAAAACCTCTTTGTCCAGTTCTCTCTTAGTTTTGACAATTTTTGTTTTTGTTCCCTCCATCGTGTCCACACAGGACCTTACGATACTGATTTCTCTCTCTGCAGCATCCATCCACTTGTTTAGGTTTTTGTTGCTGAATGGTGAGTTCTGTCTTTCATCAAAGAAATTTGCTAGTGCACTCTCATCTTCTTCACCCCCCCGGATGGATGGAAGTTTCTTCGCCATGGTCTGTTTGATGGTACATGTGTAATCATTACACATTTTGTTGAAACTACTCAGCTTCTTGTAAATCTGTGGAAATTGTTTCACTACTTTATCTTCCAGAGAATTGTTGCACCTCATTGTCAGTTCAATCATGTCTTCTAGAGCATCCTGAGCCTTCCTCACTAATCCAACGCTGATATCATTCAACAGCTGAGCAGCTTTGGGATCCAAATCCTTCAAGGGCATCAGCCAGACCTTCAGTGGAACAGCATTCTCTCCGCCTCCTCCCAGTAGTTTTGGAAGTTGCTGGTAGGTCGTCACTGCATCTCCAAAAGTTGTAGGGTTGCTTTCAAGATGGAAGTCCCCATGGAACTTGCAGGAGAAATTGTTGCTCATGGCTTTTTCTTCATCAGTCATTTGAAAATCAGCTTGCCCCCCAATTTCAACAGTGGGAATCTTCCTTATTATCGCTTCCATGTTTCCTTGGATGTCCTGAACATTGCTACTCTCTGATTTGTTACTGTCAAATACAAAGAAAGCATTTGCCCCATACAGGATGCCTGAGACTACATGTGTTGCCAGGCCTTTCTCAAACACATCTGTAAATTGCATTTTCTCGGTTGCAAGATGAGCCATTGACAACTGTTTGAACTTTGTGGTAGCTTTGTACTGAAGTGTTACTCTGCTCTGATTCTCAGATTTCTTCGTATCATTCAGATACTTGGCAGAGCCTCCAACGTCAACCAGCCCACCCAGGAAACTGGCTCTCAGAGAAGCCTCCACATTCAAGAGATTAGACTTGTCTTCAATGGTGTCAGATGCAATGATTTCAAATGCACTGCTGCTTTGAGAGCTATCAAGAGTGTTCTCTTCTAGAGCTGTATCATCCCACAATGTCAAACCTAGAGAGAAGGAAAAACATCAGCTGTCTGTTAAAGCAGGAATAGCAGGGCTTCAAGAACATTCTGATAATAAACAGTAGCACAATCCTAATCTGTATCTCTCAAGAAAGCAGATTGGTTGGAATAGTTTGTAGGAGACTGAAAAACCAAGCATATACTCCAAAGAACTTGGTACAGTCTTAATTGAAATCTCAATAGAATTTGGCTATTGAATTTAGATTTTTTGTTTTTTTTTCCACATAACTGCATATACTGTAGCTGTTTTCCACTTTCAAAGTGGAACAAACTCTAGAAGTAAAAAACATTTAAATATATTTTGAACCTGTACACTAAAGGTACAACGCAGTATGTAGTACTGTGTAGTGTGGAGGCCAATTCCAGAGGAGGGGATGAGAAGCAAATCAACAGATATGTAAAACAAAGGCGAGTTGCACATACAAGATATCATGCAATATCTGAAAATCATTTTCATGACACACATTTACAATGCTAACCCCAAGTAAATTAACATTATTTATTATTATGTATTCATTTATTATTATTATTATTATTATTATTAGTACTACTACTACAAAACTCATGTTAAAGGCATGGTGTTACCCCACCTATCAAAATAGAGACAGTCAAGACATCTCTCTTTTTCAGAAAATTGCTGCACTCTTTGATCACATGTGATAATAAATCATATACTTTTACCAATGCTTACATAGTGTAGAAATTATAATTCAAATGTATGCTTAACTGCTAACTGGGTCCTAATCCAAATCCAAATGCTGCACCATTTAATTCAAGTCTTTATTCTGGTTACCAAATTGAAGAATTCTATCAGATTTTCTACTCTGACTTCTCTGGACATCTTGATACCTTGACTAGTAGAAACGTTTAATTATTTCATTCTAATGTAGTCTCAGCCAAGTTTTACCTGGGATCACTCTATCTTTCCGAGAGTCATACAGCATTCCTAAGGTGAAAGGCCGACCGAGGGCAGCAACCGCCATGCTATCTGTGGACATGTCTCCAACCTGTGGGGAAACATCCAATAACATGGGTCAAGCCAATAAGACATGGCCTTCAACATTTGATAAAACTATCTGAAGTAGCACTCTGATAGTCTCACAAGCCAAACAAGTAACACAGAGGGGAAGACAGAAACATGAGAGAGAGAGAGACAGATTGAAAGACAGAGTTTGTTGGCTTTAGAAATATTTCCCAGTGTAAAATGTAAAGACAACAATCTGACAGGTTTACAATACATAGACTGGAGCTCAGTAAAAGTCCTAGTTAATCTCTCTCTCTCTCTCTCTCTCTCTCTCTCTCTCTCTCTCTCTCTCTCTCTCTCTCTCTCTCTCTCTCTCTCTCTCTCTCTTTCTTTCTTTCTTTCTCCAACCAGTATGTTCTCACCTAGAGAAGTTGTGTTGGTAAGCAGAGATGCTTGCTGCTAGCGAGTCTTATTGGCTTCCAGCTGGAGCTTCCAGTGTGATGATCTGTGATGTTGCATGACTCTTTATATCCTGTCGGATGCCCTCTCCTACTGACCCCTCCCCCTGGCACCTTCCTGCACACCTGTAAGCTTTACATAATTCTGCTAGACTTTGTCTCAGGCTGAGTTTCAAAGGGTGCTGGCGGGGCACAATTTGACTAATAACTGTTTTGCACATTTTTCATCTTGCATGCCCTGATAAAGTCAATTAGTTGTTTTCAACAGGTGTAGAGGACATTGCTCAATTTTGCATGTAAAGCTTTTTCATGTTTGTTATGGTCTGTTATGAGGTGAATTATATGAATATCTCCATGATTCAAATAATTACACTTGAACAAAGCAACAAGCTTCATTACATTCATTAGTGAAGAACTCCTCTGTCATTTAATATATAAATACAACTTTTGCTTGCCTTATTTTTGTTCTCTAATACCTCTTATATTCCTTTACTCATGCATAGGATCTTATAGAAGTATCCCTTGTGTCATGTGTTGCTTTTAAAGTTTTACTTTGAATTTGTTTTAGACTGGTCTTCTGCTCTTTTTAGTTTAGTAATTTAAAACAGATGATTAATAAAGTTGGTAAAATAGAATAAAGCCAGCCAACAAGGAGCAGGCGTTTGGAAGGCAACACTAAATGAAGTTCCTGATAGCTGTGTTTTGTAGAGCTACCATTGGGCAGCTAGTAATGGCACAGCCATCTAGTCTCCCTTTGGTGCTTGGTTGAAAGATACATTTTAAAGAGGAAAACGCAAAAATCAGAGAAGCAGAAAGCGGAAGTAAGACGTGTCAGCATGGTGTTAGCAAATGCGCATTAATATGAAACAGTGACTGGAAGTTCTTAGAAAATGTAAAAGTTTTTAGTCTGATCTGAGCATTCTGATGCAACTTTTTACAACACGATTGGCGGCCTCATGTTCACAGTGATTGATTACCTTTACTGATTGAATTAGGTTGGAATTGAATGTGAGTGAATGGGCCAGAGAGGTTTTGCAAAACTGGTTTAAAAATATCTGCATGTAAAAACTGTCACAGTTAATATTAAAGTGGAAACTTCGCAAACAAAGCAAAAACTCAAAGCTGCTGCCACCATGTGCACACAACTTACAGCACACATGCATGTTTTCCAAAACATGCATACAGTTTAATCAGATTAAAGAACCATCCAGAACCTCCACCTTCCACACCTGTTCTCTAAATTAATCAGAACTAGACCCAGCTACGTTATGCTTTATCTTTACTTCTTATTAACTGTCTTAAGATAAATGGATGGCTGACCCTCCTAGCTTCAAATGGCCTGCTCAGCAGTTCTGTTCTGAAACTTTATCACAGATGGGAGTCTGAAGAAGATCAGTGTTTTTGCATGAAGACAACCAGAAAATTAACACACTCTTTATTCAAATGTGAACCTGGTTTTCCATCATTTGTTATAGCCTGTCTGCCCCCTCACCCCACCTGACCCGACACACACACAGTTAGCAGCTTAGCATATTTTTCAGTTTGCACACCATAGTAAAATCCTGTTTTTGTTTTTTTTTTCCAACAGGGTCACATTTCAAAAGGTTTTGTCTTTAATGACCTGATGTGAATTACGTTCATATCTCCAGCATTCTCCAAGCTGACAGATAATTTAAACAATTAAACTGGAAGAAATTGACAGCTTTCATTCCTGATCAATGCCTCTGTCATTTAATGCCAAGTATGAAGTATAAGTAAACCTTTTGTATGTCTTCTTCTGTTGTGCTTATCTTAATTTATTCCTAAATAACTAAAATGTGTATGTAACTTGTTTTCCTTCTCTGCTGTTCTGTGAAAGACTTTACAATTTTGTTTCAAAAGGTTTTCTATAAATAAAGTTTATTATTTTGACATCCCAAGTGCTTGGAAAAAATTATGTCATCAATAAGATATAAAATGTTCAACCGAGGTCAGATGGAGGCAGTTTGGTGGTTTCGGTGGCTTCACTCCTTGTGATGTTTGTGTGTAAATGCAACATTTTCCACATATTTGATCAATTTCAAGGATATTAGCATTATTTTTTCAGTTATCAATAGAGATTGTCTGACAATGCTGTAAAGTTATCTTTTTATCGTGAAGTAACACCACAAAATATTGAAGTGACCAGTTATATTTGATTTTATTTGGTTTTATTTGGTTTTATTTAGTGAATCGCTGTCGCACTAGCCTCCTAGCCGCTAGCAAATCAGTGGTGCAATCTTAGTTAACTTATAAGTCTACTGGGTAAATTTTAGAAAGTGCAAAATCTTTTCCAGGCAATCTCAATGTCAGAATATTAATAAACATTATTTATAGAAAAGCTTTAGAAATAAAATGGCAAACTGCCTCACGGAAGAGCAGAGAAGGAAAACAAGGTACAGTCACATTTTAATTTTTTAGCAACCATTTAAAATCAATAGAAAAGAAGTCAAGTCAAGACACGTCAACACAATTCAACACATAAAACATAAAACATACTGTAGTATATAACACAGATCAAAACAAACAAAAATTGTATTTATGTATCATCTACTTTGCAACTAGGCAGATTTTGCTCTGAGAATTCATAAAATAAGACACGCAAAAGGTTTACTGAAATGACTGAGGCTTTGAACAGGAATGAAAGCTGTCAATTTCTTCCAATTTAATGGTTTAAATGATCTGTCAGCTTGAAGAATCCTGGAGATATGACCATAATTCACGTCAGGCCATAAAAGACATAGGCTCTGCAAATAATAAACTTTGCCACTCTCTGTGTGTGTGTGTGTGTGTGTGTGTGTGTGTGTGTGTGTGTGTACCTCTGACAAAGAGACGTGGGTGCTGCAGCTCTGCCAAAAAATGGCATTTGAGTAACAAACTCAACACCTCACCCGTTGTAACTGCCATTGTTAATGCAGTAGAGGTTTAAGATGCTTTGGACACTTCTCGTACACATCTTCTCGCCAAGCTAAGATCGGCTTTTAAACAAGCTCTGAACAGTGGCCGAGTCTACTGTACAGGCAACAACCGGGTATCCATGATCCAGCCCCAATACACTGGTTGGGTGGAGATACTACGCTAGATTTCACTCACTGTGTGACACCGCTGTCGTATAATGAATGGATACTGCTCCAAAGCCATGAGAGGGCTTTTGGGAAAGGCCTAGATACCAAACTGCTTCAGGACAAAACAAACTATCTGTCCTCCGGGGAATCCGGAGAAATGGAGCAAAGTGGTGTCTATCCTGACCGGAGCTTTCTAAAAGAACGGTGTATTTTCCGCGTTACATGGGGATGGGAGACCCTGCGGATTTTCAAAACTGTCTGGAGAATCCTGAGAAGGTTTCCCCTAAATGAAAACTTCCCAGTACAGCCTCGATCACTAGCTGGATTGAGAATCAACTGTGCTTCGTGCGGGACATCATACAGCCCTCTCTCAGTGCTCACAGCACAGGGAGACAGAGGCAGCAGAGAAAGGTACGCAAAGACAAACTGAATAACAGCTGTTTCCCTGATCCCCCACCCAGTACTAGTAATGTTGCTGACAGTGTACAGAGCTACTACACTGTCAAATGCCAAGCCCCCCCTTCTGCACCACTGACCACGCCCCCTTGGTGTGAAAGCATTGAAATAGCAGCCCCAGACACCCCTCCCTGACACAAGCAACTTCACAGTTGATGAAATAGATGCAGTCCTGTCTACTCTCCCACATAACAAGGCCAGTGGCTATGATGGTGTCAGAAAGACAATGTTACGGATGACCCATCTACATGGAGAGATTTTTCCCTCCTGCCCTCTGTTTATACGGTTTTCATGAAATGGCTGCTTGCCCGCATCCTCCCATGGTTGGTGGACACAGGTATTCTCTCCCCCAAACAGAAAGCATATATTGTCAGACAAGGTATGAATGAGCATGTATTCTGCCTGAAAACTGGAACCGATGACTTCAAGCATGAATCATCCAGATTATACACCTGGACTTTAGAGACGCCTTTGGTACAGTAGCACATGAGGTGATGCTAAGTGCATTAGAGGAAATACACCTACCTCAGCCTTTTGTGGACTTAATATCTGTGCCACATTACATGTATGGTCCCCCAACCCTGTACAGGGCTGCGCTGATTGTGTCCACCAGGTCTCATCCAGAGAGGAGCATGTGATCAAAGACATGCTAGCACGGACTGTCAAATTCTTAGAATGGTCTGGAATAGAAGTCAAACACACAACATGTGCTGTGTTCTATAAACGGCGGAGCTGTGACAATCGCTGGTACAAAGCCAAATCTGCCCCCCCCCTCATTCACAATACTGGGTAAGCCCATCAGAGTCCAGTCCCGCAGTGGCGGTCGGCCCATTGGACCGTAGAGGGCGGCGCCCCAGTTGATTGACAGGCAAAAAAATATATTTTTTAAGATTTTGGGATTTTGGCTGTTAAATTGTGTTTAAAATGTCAATAAAATGTCCTGCTCTTGTATGTAAAATATTATGTTCTGAATATGTGCTATTACACTTTGTAGACACTGACTGTCAGTTAGGCTCTGAGACATGTTATCTGCTACCGGGGCTCGAGCAGGCAGACGCTGAGTCACATTACACCCCAGCGGTTTAAGAAAGAACAGCAGGCAGCGATCTATCAGCATGAAATGACAAGTGCCTTTTGGGGCACAGAGAGGTGCGCTCTGGCCATCCTGATGGTAGAATCTTCACCAATCAAATTGGCACATGCCAACAGCGACAGCATCATGACTGCCACTCTTGCACCAAACAGCATTGAATCGCTCATAAATACAAACTTTGATCGGTTTAGTCTACAAGAAAAGCTTCATATCAGCAGCTTGGCCCGGACAGACCCGATATCACCATCAAACTGTACTCTGGTGACAGAGGGAGAGCTACACCAGAGTATTCTGTAGAAGTTGATATGTCCTTGATTAGATCTAGAAATCTAATCATGGTTTGGCAGCAGCACACTCGCACTTGTGGATATGTGCTTCCATGGATTTTGTATACTGCCTATTAACTCCGTAATTTATTTAAAATACAGGTTATGTTAAGAGTTTAACTGGTAATTAAATTGCCAATAAAGAAATATGACTTTGTTTTGCAATATCAGACTAAGAGGGAATTTATAATTTAGACTAATATGTAGTAGTACTTGTTGTCAATCAACGAGAGCCATAGTCTCACCCCACTTAGTCAGCCAATTGCCGTCCGTCACTGTACTCCTCTAATGAAACCAACTGCTACCTCGGGCACAAATTTAATGTTGCTGGAGAGTGGGGGGAACAGGTCCAGGACCTTGCCCACGAATACACCAACAGGCTTGACCTGATTGACCTGTCAGCCCTACCTACGGTCATGAAACTAGAGGCTGTAAGAGAAGTGGCCCTAACCAAAATACAGCACCTGTTTGCAAATGTGAATATTCAAAAAACAAAACGGCCTTACGGAACTGAACAATAAGACTGTACAGTTGGTGAAAAAGTGGTTGGGACTAAACACACTTTCCACTGTATATATCTGAGCCCATTGTACTGTTAATGTAATTTGTGGACTCAAAGCATTTAAAATGTGTGTGTGTGTCGGATGGGGTGAGGTGGGGGGTGAAGGGACAGGTAGGTTATAACAAATGATGGAAAAGCAGCTGAAGCTGATCAACACCTCGATATGAACATGATTCACATAAGACCATAAAAGACAAAAGCTTTTGAAATGTGATCTAAATCTGTTGGGCAAAAAACCAACATGATTTTACTATGGTGTGCAAACTGAAAAATATGCTAAACTGCTAATTATCAAATTATGTGCCACCATGCTTTGAAACTCGCCCTGAGAACTCAAACTCCAGCAGAATTATGTAAATGTTACAGGTGTGTCTGTGACTTTTCATGAGGACAGGTCTGTGTGTGTGTGTGTGTGTGTGTGTGTGTGTGTGTGTGTTTTAGGTCAGGTGGGGTGAGGGGGCAGACAGGCTATAACAAATGATGGAAAAGCAGATGCACATTTGAATAAAGAGTGTGTTAATTTTCTGGTTGTCGTCATGCAAAAACACTGATCTTCAGACTCCCATCTGTGATAAAGTTTCAGAACAGAACTGCTGAGCAGGCCATTTGAAGCTAGGAGGGTCAGCTGTCCCTTTATCTTATGACAGTTTGTACAGTTTGGTTTCTGAACTGGTAGACAACAAGGTTAGAAAAGATAGGGTAATGTTATGAACTAGGTGTAGGTAAAGATAAAGCATAACGTAGCTGGGTCTTGTGATTAATTTAGTTGTGTGCACATGGTGGCAGCAGCTTTGAGTTTTTACTCATTTTTTAAGTTTTCGCTTTAATATTAACTGTGACAGTTTTTACATGCAGATATTTTTAAACCAGTTTTGCAAAACCTCTCTGGCCCATTCACTCACATTCAATTCCAACCTAATTCAATCAGTAAAGGTAATCCATCACTGTGAACATGAGGCCGCCAATCGCCAAAAGTTGCATCAGAATGCTCAGATCACCTAAAAAATTTTACATTCTTCCAGTCACTGTTTCATATTAATGTGCATTTGCTAACACCATGCTGACACGTCTTACTTCCGCTTTCTGCTTCTCTGATTTTTGCGTTTTCCTCTTTAAAATGTATCTTTCAACCAAGCACCAAAGGGAGACTAGATGGCTGTGCCATTACTAGCTGCCCAATGGTAGCTCTACAAAACACAGCTATCAGGAACTTCATTTAGTGTTGCCTTCCAAACGCCTGCTCCTTGTTGGCTGGCTTTATTCTATTTTACCAACTTTATTAATCATCTGTTTTAAATTACTAAACTAAAAAGAGCAGAAGACCAGTGTAAGACACATTCAAAGTAAAACAAAACAACAACACATGGCACAAGGGATACTTCTATAAGATCCTATGCATGAGTAAAGAAGGAATATAAGAGGTATTAGAGAACAAAAATAAGACAAGCAAAAGTTGTATTTATATATTAAATGACAGAGGAGTTCTTCAGTAATGAATGTAATGAAGCTTGTTGCTTTGTTCAAATATAATTATTTTCAGCTATTATCAGCTTGAAGAATCATGGAGATATTCATATAATTCACCTCATAACAGACCATAACAGACAAAATTGCAAAATTGAGCAATGTCCTCTACACCTGTTGAAAACAACTAATTGACGTTATCAGGGCATGCAAGATGAAAAATGTGCAAAACAGTTATTAGTCAAATTGTGCCCCGCCAGCACCCTTTGAAACTCAGCCTGAGACAAAGTCTAGCAGAATTATGTAAAGCTTACAGGTGTGCAGGAAGGTGCCAGGGGGAGGGGTCAGTAGGAGAGGGCATCCGACAGGATATAAGGAGTCATGCAACATCACAGATCATCACACTGGAAGCTCCAGCTGGAAGCCAATAAGACTCGCTAGCAGCAAGCATCTCTGCTTACCAACACAACTTCTCTAGGTGAGAACATACTGGGTGGAGAAAGAAGGAAAGAGAGAAAGAGAGAGATATATTAACTAGGACTTTTACTGATCTCCACTCTATGTATTGTAAACCTGTCAGATTGTTGTCTTTACATTTTACACTGGGAAATATTTCTAAAGCCAACAAACTCTGTCTTTCAATCTGTCTCTCTCTCTCTCATGTTTCTGTCTTCCCCTCTGTGTTACTTGTTTGGCTTGTGAGACTATCAGAGTGCTACTTCAGATAGTTTTATCAGACGTTGAAGGCCATGTCTTATTGGCTTGACCCATGTTGTTGGATGTTTCCCCACAGGTTGGAGACATGTCCACAGATAGCATGGCGGTTGCTGCCCTCGGTCGGCCTTTCACCTTAGGAATGCTGTATGACTCTCGGAAAGATAGAGTGATCCCAGGTAAAACTTGGCTGAGACTACATTAGAATGAAATAATTAAACGTTTCTACTAGTCAAGGTATCAAGATGTCCAGAGAAGTCAGAGTAGAAAATCTGATAGAATTCTTCAATTTGGTAACCAGAATAAAGACTTGAATTAAATGGTGCAGCATTTGGATTTGGATTAGGACCCAGTTAGCAGTTAAGCATACATTTGAATTATAATTTCTACACTATGTAAGCATTGGTAAAAGTATATGATTTATTATCACATGTGATCAAAGAGTGCAGCAATTTTCTGAAAAAGAGAGATGTCTTGACTGTCTCTATTTTGATAGGTGGGGTAACACCATGCCTTTAACATGAGTTTTGTAGTAGTAGTACTAATAATAATAATAATAATAATAATAAATGAATACATAATAATAAATAATGTTAATTTACTTGGGGTTAGCATTGTAAATGTGTGTCATGAAAATGATTTTCAGATATTGCATGATATCTTGTATGTGCAACTCGCCTTTGTTTTACATATCTGTTGATTTGCTTCTCATCCCCTCCTCTGGAATTGGCCTCCACACTACACAGTACTACATACTGCGTTGTACCTTTAGTGTACAGGTTCAAAATATATTTAAATGTTTTTTTACTTCTAGAGTTTGTTCCACTTTGAAAGTGGAAAACAGCTACAGTATATGCAGTTATGTGGAAAAAAAAACAAAAAATCTAAATTCAATAGCCAAATTCTATTGAGATTTCAATTAAGACTGTACCAAGTTCTTTGGAGTATATGCTTGGTTTTTCAGTCTCCTACAAACTATTCCAACCAATCTGCTTTCTTGAGAGATACAGATTAGGATTGTGCTACTGTTTATTATCAGAATGTTCTTGAAGCCCTGCTATTCCTGCTTTAACAGACAGCTGATGTTTTTCCTTCTCTCTAGGTTTGACATTGTGGGATGATACAGCTCTAGAAGAGAACACTCTTGATAGCTCTCAAAGCAGCAGTGCATTTGAAATCATTGCATCTGACACCATTGAAGACAAGTCTAATCTCTTGAATGTGGAGGCTTCTCTGAGAGCCAGTTTCCTGGGTGGGCTGGTTGACGTTGGAGGCTCTGCCAAGTATCTGAATGATACGAAGAAATCTGAGAATCAGAGCAGAGTAACACTTCAGTACAAAGCTACCACAAAGTTCAAACAGTTGTCAATGGCTCATCTTGCAACTGAGAAAATGCAATTTACAGATGTGTTTGAGAAAGGCCTGGCAACACATGTAGTCTCAGGCATCCTGTATGGGGCAAATGCTTTCTTTGTATTTGACAGTAACAAATCAGAGAGTAGCAATGTTCAGGACATCCAAGGAAACATGGAAGCGATAATAAGGAAGATTCCCACTGTTGAAATTGGGGGGCAAGCTGATTTTCAAATGACTGATGAAGAAAAAGCCATGAGCAACAATTTCTCCTGCAAGTTCCATGGGGACTTCCATCTTGAAAGCAACCCTACAACTTTTGGAGATGCAGTGACGACCTACCAGCAACTTCCAAAACTACTGGGAGGAGGCGGAGAGAATGCTGTTCCACTGAAGGTCTGGCTGATGCCCTTGAAGGATTTGGATCCCAAAGCTGCTCAGCTGTTGAATGATATCAGCGTTGGATTAGTGAGGAAGGCTCAGGATGCTCTAGAAGACATGATTGAACTGACAATGAGGTGCAACAATTCTCTGGAAGATAAAGTAGTGAAACAATTTCCACAGATTTACAAGAAGCTGAGTAGTTTCAACAAAATGTGTAATGATTACACATGTACCATCAAACAGACCATGGCGAAGAAACTTCCATCCATCCGGGGGGGTGAAGAAGATGAGAGTGCACTAGCAAATTTCTTTGATGAAAGACAGAACTCACCATTCAGCAACAAAAACCTAAACAAGTGGATGGATGCTGCAGAGAGAGAAATCAGTATCGTAAGGTCCTGTGTGGACACGATGGAGGGAACAAAAACAAAAATTGTCAAAACTAAGAGAGAACTGGACAAAGAGGTTTTCATTCCAAAACTAGAGCATGCTATCTGCTTTGTTTTCACCTCCGTGGAAGGTGATGATCCCTACCTTAAGGTATTAGCCGACTACTTGAATTCACCTGAATCAGGAAGTATTCAGGATGTCGAGCCAGCTACACAGTACCAGTGGTGCTTCTCAAATGAAGTGTTAGCTAAGATGAGAGGAAAAGCCGAAGCTTTCCGTGACTTTGCTCAAGCCATGAAAAGCAACAACTATGTCTCTTTCCTTGTAGCAGCTCTAGCAAATGAGAAATACAAAGGAGCAAGCATCTACCATTACAGGGAAGGTTCTCTGGTCACTGATGACTTTTCAAGGCCTGAAATCCCTGCTGTGGAGACTCTAACAGACAAAACACATTTACACTGGTGTAAGTCATTCTTTCTGCATTGTTTCACTTTAAATAAAAGGCATAATCTACACAAAGTACTTTCCTCCTGAAACCTGATTGGCCATTCCTGATGCCCCTCCAGACTCTCCATTTTGGGCAATTCTTAAAAACATGTTTGCGAACCAGATGTTCATAATTATTTACTTTTAAGCTGTCATACCTAGTCAAATACAATCAACTTTAAAAGGGCTCAAAAAAGGCTCTGTGCTAAAAACAGAATCACAGCAAATATGCCTATGTATATTAATGGGGACTAGATAGAAATATAATAATCATAGTATGAGTGCATCATTGTTGTGAATTGCATTGTGAATGGTGATGAGGATGATTAGTAATATATTGTGTCTTGGTCTCTCCATCAGATGCCTATGATCTCACCATGGACATAAACACAGCAAATCACCATCTCAAACTTTCTGAGGGCAACAAAAAGGCGACGTTTGATGAAAAACAACTGTATCCTGCTAACAAAGAGAGATTTGACAGCTACCCTCAGGTGATGTGTAAAGAGGCGATGACCGGGCGTTGTTACTGGGAGGTAGAATGGTCTGGTCATGTTAATATAGGCGTCACGGATAGAGGAATAAGCAGGAACGGAGTACGTCCCGCCTGCTCACTTGGAGTTTACCAGAACTCCTGGTCTTTGACGCATTCAAACTTCTATGGTGAAATGTTCCATATCTATCATGGAGGGAAGGAAACGGCTACCGTGCTCGCCACTTCTCCCATCAAACGAGCAGGAGTGTATCTGGACTGGCCTGCTGGCACTCTGTCCTTCTACCAAGTCTGCTCTGAGAAACTGATTCACATCCACACCTTCCAGTACAGATTCACTGCGGCTCTTTACGCTGCCTTTCATGTGTCGTCACCAACCTGCTATGCGTCCCTGTGTCACATTGATTAAGACCAATATCTCAGGCAGAACGTCTAGGGCAGGGGTCGGCAACAGGGGGCCCGCAAACAAAAAAAACAAAAAACAAACAAAAAACATAATTCATTCCAATCACTATCCCTTGACTCCCATTAACACACGACCTCATCATAGCCTTGTGATAACATGGGTAACTTTTTAAATCTAATGACTTTTTTTTTTTTTTTTTTATTGCAAGACAGAAGACAGAACATTGACAGGACAACACAGGAAAAACAAAACAATAAATACAGGACAGAACAATTAATAAAAGTATAGCAAGAAAACAAGAGAGCAAAGACACATTAGTTGTTGGGTATTGTGTTGATCTGGTGTCTATAAGGTCTATAAGGTGGATGGAAGATAGATGAATAATAAGTAATAATAACAAAATATATATAATACAGAATAATAAAAAAAAAAAAAGAATTAATAAATAAAAAATAAAAAAATAAAAAACGCTAATAGTAATACTACCTTTGACACCCCCTGACAAAAATAATACAAATCTAAAAATAATATAAATCTAATGTCTTGAATTGAGCTTTTGCTTCTAGTTATGTTCTACGTTTTTAGATAACCTAGAAAAAATTGGCCCGAGGCTAAATTTACTTGCCGACCCCTGGTCTAGGGTCTCTGTCTGTCTCTACTTCTGTTTTTGTCTAACACACACACACACACACACACACACACACACACACAGAGTGATAAGGAGTGTTTAATCCTGGCTGTAAACTGACATGGTGGCAGGCGTTCAGTGGAACCACTCATCAACAGGGTGAATAACCACACTGAGCGCAGTGTTTGATCATTGTAACAACATGCTGTATTTTCCAGACAGTGTGCAAGTATTCACACACAATTTCTCTTTTTTTTTTTTTTGCTTTCAGCATCACAAAAGAGAATATGTTTTTTCTTTTTCATGTCCCACCACCATGGTAGATGGTATGTGGGACATGATGTCACCATGGTGGCATCTGACTGTAGAGTAGATGACTTGCTTAGATTTTGGAGCACCTTGCTCCCAAATTTGCGTATTAATGTTGAAAAACTGATTTCTTTGTTAAACTAATCTTTAAGATACTCATTTCATGTGTTATGTTAAGACAAGTATGTTGACATAGAAATATCTGTTAATTACTGCATGAATTAGCTTAATTAAGGATCTCATGAACTGGTTATGTTTAATATATCATGGTGATTATGGTGGGATATTAGGTAGTTCAAATGCCTCTTATTTAATTTAGGAATTGCTCTTAGTGGTTTTTAAGTGATCGTGGGGTTCCATTTATTCTTGGGAAGTTGGGAGAAAGACAAAAAACATTACCGCTATCCTTTCAAAAGATAAGAGGAGGGTGTTTTTTTTCCTTTTTAAGTACCATGCACCACTCAGAAAGTCTCTGATTGTCCCTGTTTCTAACCCTAACCCAGGGTCAGTTTTATCACCAGGTGTTCTCAGGATAGAGTCAGTTTTAACAGTATTTTGTTGGACACTGAAGATGTTGCAGATGTGATGTTTAGAGGGCTATAGCCCTCCTGATTGGGAATATTGGGGATGTAGGCTATGTCAGATTTCTTTCATCAATATGTCCATATAGTGATGACACTCTGGCTGACTCTGGTTAAGCATATGTTGGACACCTGTTGTTTGCTCTCTCCCTGAGTAAAGTATTCAATAAAGTTGAGACTTGAGTTGAACACTGTGTGCTGGCTATTTTTTTCCTTTCGGCTTCTTCAGCTGAACTCAAACAAAACATAGATCCTTGTCATTGGGTCCCAGCACATGGCAAAACAAATTCTGCCTTCAGCTGGTTGGATCATATAAAGCCTGTTGCAAGGAATCTTGGCGCCTGGTTTGACAGTAATTTAAGTTTTGAGCAGCACACCACAAAGCTTGTGCAATCATGTTTTTATCATCTTAGAAATACTTCCAAAATACGATCTATCTTAATTTTACAGACACAGAGACCATTTGACATGCCTTCATCTCATCACACCTGGATTACTGGAACAGCCTTTTTACTTGCCTGAACCAAAAATCTATTGATCCACTCCAGACTGTACAGAACTCAGCTTCCAGGCTTTTAACCAGAACCAAGAGACGTAATCACATCACTCCTGTTTTAGCCTCTTTACACTGGCTCCCAGTATGTTTTAGAATAGATTTTAAGATGTTACTGATTATTTTTAAGGCTCTTCATGGCCTCTCTCCCTGCTATATCTCTGACCTCTTAGTACCGTACGTGCCGGTACGTACTTTGAGATCCTCGGGCCGAGGTCTTTTGTCTATTCCAGAGTCCAGGCTGAAAACTAAAGGGGACAGAGCGTTTGCAGTCAGGGCCCCAGGGCTTTGGAACGATCTGCCAAGGAAATCAGGTCGGCTGAGTCAGTGATCTCCTTTAAGTCCCTTCTTAAAACATACTTTTATAGGAGAGCCTTTCCTGATTTTACTTGAGTTTTAATTTCCTTTGAACTGTTTTTTATTTCCTTAAAAAATGTTTTTATTTTCCTTTTCTTATCTTACCTAATCTTTTCCTACTGTATTGGTTTTTATACACTAAATTGTTTTTATCTGTTTTCTTTTAAAACCTGATGATTTTATGACTGTTTTATTTTGCTGCCTTTGTGAAGCACTTTGTCACGTGGATTTTGAAAAGTGCTCTATAAATAAAGATTAGAATGTAAAAGATAAAGAATAATAGTGTTATAACCATTGTTATTGGATAACAATGGATATGAGATGATCCCTCATGGGTCATTACAACAGCAGAGAGAAATGCAAGTAATTACAACAAGAGAACATTTACTTCAACAATACTTCAACCAATACATAAAGATAAAACATCTCTTTACAGATGTACAGGTTAGGAGCAAAAGTGCTTTGTAAGTTAATCACATTATCTGATCATATTGTTATGACCTGGCCCGAACGTTGCGACAGATAGGGGACAATATACGAAAATTGATACATAATGGAATAAATTGTAATAAAAAACTCATCTTATATCTAATCTAATATCAAAGAATATATTGTTATTCTCATATTCCATTGGATAGGATCCCTAAAACTTTCATTCAGTTCAGTTTACTAACTCAGGGAGACCTAGGCCTATGATTTATGATCCTTTGTTCCTCTCTACAAAGGACAAAGGACAATTCCTGACATTAATATTACCCATGTGGGATTATACATATTTTTATGGTGCCCCGTATGAGGCCAGTATTGTTGGTTAATTATTATTTTGTAATATTCATACTATAAATAATAATCAGTTATGTGCATAACTAAGGTTCAATAACAAAAGAGCCTGAACACTTGAATAAAGCAACTCTCTACCCCAAGATGGAGCCATTTCTTCTCTTCCCAATGTACCTGCAGGAAGTGCACTGTGGTGAATGTTGTTTAATTCATTCCAGAAAATATTTAGCTGACAAGCTATCAATTTGAGATCATTATAGTACCACTAACTGCCACTGCAGTAACTGTAACCAATATTTTGGTCGGCAGCTAAGAGCAAATCATTCATTACTTTGAGAAGAGCTGATTCAGTACTATGTAGAGCTCTAAAGCCAGCTTGAAATGTCTCTAAAAGGTTGTTGCTGCACATAAAGGAGATTAACTGGTTAGCCACTATTTTCTCTAATACTTTAGATGTGAAAGGTAGTTTAGAGATTGGCCTATAACTCTTAAGAGAACAAGGGTCAAGAGAGGGATTTTTAAAGATGGGTTCAACAATTGCATTTTTAAAGTAAGAGTGAAAGTGTAGTAGGCAGGACATCCAGTACACAAGACAAGGGTTTCATTTTAGTTATGGTCTCATTAAGAGAGCACAAGGAAATAGTAGTGAAACTTTCAAAGGTGGCAGTGTTGTGTAGAGACCGATACATCTTGAGTAGCAGGAGTAATCTGCATTCTAATATTATTAGGTTTGTTCACAAAGAAGTTTAAGAATTCTTCACATTTATCAACGGTAGAATCAATACTGGCAGTAGGTGGAGCATCTGTGGCACGGCTAATGACAGCAAAGAGGGCCCAAACATTTTGATGATTCTTATCAGTAAGGTTCAGAGAATTTCCTGGCAGAGGAGGAATCAAAACAGTTGATATCCATCAGTTTGTTCACTAGGTGAAAGGTTATGCCAAATTGGTAATGGAAGTGAATTTATTAAGTAATATGTTACATTCCAGCGAGGACACTTGATAAGTCTGTTGTGCAACACGTCTCGATACGTGTCCACTTCTGTTCACACAGAGGGAGCTGACTGTCCCTCAATCTTTGATCTGATCAATGGAACAACACTCCACAGTCCTGATTACTTCTGTTCAATAAACGCAAACTCAAACCAGAAATGCAAAACAATGAAAATATCAAATTTAATCGTACTGTTTTAAATTGAAATCTGATTCCTTCATCTTAGGCTTTTTCATTCATTCATGGTGAATAACTGTTTTCCTGTTTATTTGTTGGCAATGTTTCTGTTCCTGATGACATACCTGAAGACCTTGGCTGCCTGAAAAGTTGAATGAATAAACTCTGAGAGGGTTAATTGCACTGACAGCTGAGCCCTACCTGTTGCTTTCAGTCGAAGGACGGGATGATGGTCGGAAAAAAGAAATCAAAGTTTTTGTACTGAATGAATAAAGATGAGGTACTGACCTCAGCAGGCCGAGTTGCCCTTGATTTCCCAAAATTACTTTATTTCCCTGTAAAAATCCAACTATTTCAATGTTGTGTTGACTTCAGAGAAGGCTGCTGAAAAGGTCAGAGCAACAACAGCCCAAGGTTTTCTGATTTTCATAAAGATTTGTCTTAAAGGAATAAGACACATATTGACATTATAGTGTCAGCACTGCCATGGATAGCCAGTTGCAATATAGCATTGGTGATTTTCAATTGATGAATATAAAATGGATTTGGCTACCTGTCTAATGAATACCTTGTTATTAGAGGTATGTTCTAACATTCTAAGTAAAAGTGAATAGTGTGATAAGGTGGTTACTGGGACGGTTACTGTGACACAGTATACTGTCTTGTCTTTAGCCCTAGTCTCTACTCCAAAACACTCTGAGTTGTAGCTTGAGAAGAGTCAGCTCAGTTAACCTGAACAAACTGTTAGCTACCTAACTAGCCAGCAAACACACATCAGATGTGTTAACAACAAGACAACAATGGTTAGCTGACCAGATACTATGGTTAGCTAGCTAACAAGCTGACATTATCTAAACACTAAATCAATCAGATGGATCAGTGATGAAATGATCAGTTCAGTCAGAAACACACAGACTGAAATTAACCGTCTGTTCAATTCTGTTGAGACATTTAGAAACACAATCAGCTGTTCAAAGCCACAGTTACCCAAGAGCTGTTGTCCAATATGGCTGACAGAGGGTGTTTTATATCCCCTCAAAGCCTGATTTTTACACATATGTAGACACACAGTATATTCTCTGGTTCCTGGCTTTGGCACAGAGTTGACTGTCATGTACTCTAATCTCTGGTGTTGGATGGTTTTATGCAACTTCACCAGGTGAGCACCGTATACTAAAGCAAACCTTCCCCAGTATTTTCACAGTAATGTCATGCCTATAACCAATAACTTGAAGGAGAGTAGTTATACGCACATCATGTAGGTGCAAGGCTATCAGAACACTGTGTCAATGAAAGGAGTAATGCCTGCACACTTGCTATAACCGATAACTTACCATGTCCTGTGGAAAAAGCCCCAGCGTAGGATCCATGTTGTGGTGATGGACTATTCCAAGCACTTTAAAAGACATTGTACAGTAATTTTTTTTAACAACTATTTTACGCACAACAGTAAATACTACATCCAAAGAGTTGGCACTGTTATGGGCACAGCAGGTGGTCCAAACTATGCAAATCTTGTTGTTGGTGATTGGGAAAACAAGCATGTTTTTAATAACAACCCCTTTAGCCCACATATATAGCTTTGGAAGCGATTTATTGATGATATTATTTTGTTTTGGACATCTTCCCAGTCAGAGTTGGATAAATTTGTAACCTATCTAAATAATACCACCACATTTCTGAAATTCACCATGGAAAGTAGCCCCTAGTGTTCATTTTCTAGACCTAAACATTTTCAAAGACTCTATGAACAAGATCCAGTCAACAATCTACCGTAAACCAATGACACGTAACACTATTCTCCATTATGGATGTTATCATCCCTCTCATCTCAAAATTAACATTCCCATAGGGCAGTTCCTAAGACTGAAGCGCAACTGTTCTACCAGTGAAGAATTTGAATGTCAGGCTGAACAGTTGGGCCAGAGATTTACTGAGGGAGACTACCCCCAAACTGTAATTCAGCATGCACACATGTGCGCAAGAAACACTCCACGTTCTACATTGTTGTCAAATAAGAGGAAGGTTGACCGCGATGAGAGACTCTGTTTTGTCACCGAGTTCAATCACTGTGCAGGTACAATAAAAAATATAATTTCTAAACATTGGCATATCTTGCAGACTGAACCGATGCTCCAGTCAATAATAATAAAAAAAAACTCTGCTTGTAACATTCTGAAGAGTGTGCACAATCAAAGACACCTTAGTCCATTCCTCTCAAAAGTCAGAACGCACCACTTGGCTGTCACTTAATGGTAATTATAGATGTGGGAGCTGTGCCCAGTACAACAACACCACTAACTGTAAATATTTTTTCTCACCCGCTCACTGGACACAAATATTCACAGACAATTTATCAATTGCAAATCCACAAATGTGATATGCTTACCTATCCATGTGGTAAGGCCTATATTGGCCAGACAAAAAGGTCTTTAAAAATTTGTATTTCAGAACATAAAACTGCAATACGCACTGGCAACATGGATTACGCAATGGCCAAACACTATCTTGAGGCTAAACATGGTCCACCTTCCTCTTTGAGATTTGTTGCACTTGAACAAGTCATTTCTGCCAGAGGGGGCAACATTCCAAAAACGCTCACACAGAGAGAGGTGTTTAGGATTAATAAATTTAATACTATGTGTCCTATGTATTTTTTTCTTTATAATCTGTGTAGTAGATTGGATTTACTGACCGATGCGTATTCAGGTATCGCAGTTTACGTACAGTGGTAACCCACTGAGTCTTATCTTGCATCATATATACATATGTCTCTTTTCTGTGTTATACACTTTTTTTTGTAAGTGGCTTCGATTTAGGGCACTGCCCCCAGCAGGTGCAGCTTGTTACACTGATTTTTACAATGTAAACATCGCACAAAAAGTTCGGAACTTTGTGTTTGGTAGATTATTTCTCTGTTGTAACAATGCTTCTTGGCAATACATTTTATACCGTTGGAAAGCCTGTTTATTTCCCTTTTAAATGGTGTGTAGACAACAGTCAACCTTAATACATTTCTAGCAAATAGTAAAGCAATGTGATTTTGGCCTCACACGGGGCACCGCAATATGTAGCAGTTAATGCTTAAAAAGATCAAATTTAGAATTGAGTAAAGATATGAAAATATAAGGTTTTGGAGCACCATCTCTTTAGAGGAAAGAAAACATTGGTCATACAAATCAGTCATTAATCCGAAAATTGTGAGATGTTTTAATTTCAGGGATTACAATTTGAATAAATTACAGATTAAGTAAAATATAGACAGAAATGTGTCCCAATGAGAAATTGTGCATTGTATCATTATTTATTCACATAATCACATAACTTGACTTGTGAGTCACAATACAAAGTGGACAAATGCAAATTGATGCATAACAGAAGAAATTTTAAGGACACGAAGAGAACAACAAAACATGGCAACTCTTCATAAAATGTTTGAGACTGTCTTATTGGCTTGGCCCATGTTGTTGGATGTGTCCCCAAGTTTGGACACATGGCCACAGATATCTCGGTGGTTGCTGCCGTTGCTCGGCCTCTCACCTTAGGAATGCTGTATGACTCTCGGCAAGATAGACTGATCCCAGGTAAAACCTGACATAGGCATTAGAATGAGATAATTAAACTTTTCTACTTGTCAAGGTATCTACTCTTCACAATTCTATTTTTAGAAATGTCATTTGATGTGATATAATTCTTCAATTTAGTGATTTATGATAATTATAATAATAATGATGATGATGAAAATAATGACAATAGCAATGATATTATCAATAATAATAATAATGATCATATTCATAATTATATTTTATTTAGTGAAACCAGGACTAATATATAGCTAAACCAGGGCTGGTACACTACCTTTGTGTGCCCCACAAAGGCAATACACCAAACCTGAAAACACCAATGCTAAACTGCCAAGACCATCAACAAGCCAAGACCTTAGCCAAGCAAGAGCCCAAGCCTATTCAAATCTTGCTGCTAAGAAAATGTTTGTGCTCTTTACAGTTCATTACTATTCTGCCCTGTAGCAAACCACTTCGCACTTTGAAGTTTGACCTTTTTAACCAAGAACAAGTTCGAAGTTAGAAGCACTGTTTGAAATTCTGTCATCTGACCAACTGACCAACGACCACCACCAACACCATTAACACCACTTGGTGTTAATGTGGATTCCAATCTCAATTTTAACAACCATATCAATAGCATTACGGGAGCTTTTTAGCTCTTTTTTAAGATGGATCATTAAAGTTTCTCTTATCCTTTATTATCCAATAAAAAAAACAGAAAATAAATAGTTACGATTATAATGTGCTCCACTGTTTTTTCAAAAGGAAATAACTAACCAGCACACAATGTTCAACTCAGGTCTCAACTTTATTAAATGCTTTACTCAGGGAGAGAGCAAACATATCCAACAGGTGTCAGGGTAAACATATGCATATATGCACATATCAGAGTCAACCAGAGTGTCATCACTATATGGACATGTGATGAAGGAAATCTGACATTGCCTACATCCCCAGATCTTCCCAATCAGGAGGGCTATAGCCCTCAAACATCACCTCTGCAACATCTTCAGTGTCCAACAAAATGGTGTTAAAACTGATTCTATCCTCAGAACACCTGGTGATAAAACTGACCCTGGGTTAGGGTTAGAAACAGGGACAATCAGAGACTTCCTGAGTGGTGCATGGTACTTAAAAAGGAAAAAAAAAAACCACCCTCCTCTTGTCTTTTGAAAGGATAGTGGTAATGTTTTTTGTCTTTCTCCCAAACTCCAAAGAATAAATGGAACCCCATGATCACTTAAAAATACTATGAGCAATTCCTAAATTAAATAAGAGGCATTTGAACTACCTAATATCCCACCATAATCTCCATGATATATTAAAAATAACCAGTTATGCTGATGAGATTCTTAATTAAGCTAATGAATGCAGTAAATAAAAGATATTTCTGTGTCAACATACTTATCTTAACATAACACAAGAAATAAGTATCTTAAAGCATAGTTTAAACAAAAAAATATGTTTTTCTACATTAATACGCAAATTTGGGAGCAAGGTGCTCCAAAATCTAAGCAAGTCATCTACTCTACAGTCAGATGCCACCATGGTGACATAATGTCCCACATACCATCTACCATGGTGGTGGGACATGAAAAAGAAAAAAACATATTCTCTTTCGTGATGCTGGAAGCAAAAGCAAAGAACAGTGACCAAGCACCTTTTGTATCCCATTATCACACTGGATTTCACCTGAACCTTCATAACTCATAAAGTCAAAACTAAAATGCTACATGTCAAGACATAATATCTTTAATAAAGGAAACATCTTTGTAATGCACTACCATGCAAGAAAAGATCAAACTGTTTGAATAAATGGCAAGTCAAAATAAATAAGGACAAATTGTGTGTAACTACTTGCACACTGTCTGGAAAATACGTGTTGTTACAATGATCAAACACTGCGCTCAGTGTGGTTATTCACCCTGTTGATGAGTGGTTCCACTGAACGCCTGCCACCATGTCAGTTTACAGCCAGGATTAAACACTTGTTATCACTCTGTGTGTGTGTGTGTGTATGTGTGTGTGTGTGTGTGTGTGTGTGTGTGTTAGACAAAGACAGAAGTAGAGACAGATGGAGACCCTCTAGACCTTCTGCCTGAGATATTGGTCTTAATCAATGTGACTCAGGGACACATAGCAGGATTGTATCGTCACCAAAAAGGCAGCGTGAAGAGCCTGAGTGAATCTGTGGCGGAAGGTGTGGAGGTGAATCAAGTTGTCAGAGGAGATTTGGTAGAAGGACAGAGTGCCAGCAGGCCAGTCCAGATACACTCCTACTCGTTTGCTGTCAGAAGGAGGGGGGAAAGCAGACGTTTCCTTCCCTGCATGATAGGTACGGAAGAGTTCACTTTTTATGTTAGTGTACGACAAAGACCAGGAGCTCTCATAAATTCCAAGTACGCAGGAATCACGCACTCCAGTCCTACTTATTCCTCTGTCCGTGACGCCTATACTAATAAAACCAGTCCACTCTACCTCCCAGTAACAGCGCCCAGTCAGCGCCTCTTTACACATCACCTGACGGAAGCTGTCAAATCTCTCTTTGTTAGCAGGAAACGATTGTATTTTTGTATCAAACGTCGCCTTTTTGTTGCCCTCTGAAAGTTGCAGGTACCGATTTGCTGTGTTTGGGTCCATGGTGAGATCAAAGGCATCTAATGGAGAGACAAAGACACAATATATTACTAGCCATCCTCATCACCATTCACATTGCAATTCACAACAATGATGCACTCATACTATGATTTTTTTATTTCTATCTAGTCCCTGTTAATATATGTACATAGGCATATTTGCTGTGGTTCTGTCTTTAGCACAGAGCCTTTTTTGAGCCCTTTTAAAGTTGATTGTATTTGACTAGGTATGACAGCTAAAAAAGTCAATAATTATGAACAGCTGGCTCGCAAGCATGTTTTTCAGAATTGCCCAAAATGGAGAGTCTGGAGGGGCATCAGGAATGGCCAATCAGGTTTCAGGAGGAAAGTACTTTGTGTAGATTATGCCTTTTATTTAAAGTGAAACAATGCAGAAAGAATGACTTACACCAGTGTAAATCTGTTTTGTCTTTTAGAGTCTCCACAGAAGGGATTTCAGGCCTTGAAAAATCATCAGTGACCAGAGAACCTTCCCTGTAATGGTAGATGCTTGCTCCTTTGTATTTCTCATTTGCTAGAGCTGCTACAAGGAAAGAGACATAGTTGTTGCTTTTCATGGCTCGAGCAAAGTCACGGAAAGCTTCGGCTTTTCCTCTCATCTTAGCGAACACTTCATTTGAGAAGCACCACTGGTCCGGTGTAGCTGGCTTGACATCCTGAATACTTCCTGATTTAGGTGAATTCAAGTAGTCGGCTAATACCTTAAGGTAGGGATCATCACCTTCCAGGGAGGTGAAAACAAAGCAGATAGCATGCTCTAGTTGTGGAGCGTAAACCTCTCTGTCCAGCTCTCTCCTAGTTTTAACAATTTTTGTTTTTGTTCCCTCCATCCTGTCCACACAGGACCTTACAATACTGATTTCTCTCTCTGCAGCATCCATCCACTTGTTTAGGTTTTTGTTGCTGAATGGTGATGTGTGTCTTTCATCAAAGAAGTTTGCTAGCGCACTCTCATCTTCTTCACCCCCCCGGATGGATGGAAGTTTCTTCGCCAGGGTTTGTCGGATGTTAAATGTGTAATCATTACACATATTTTTGAAATTGCTCATCTTTTTGTAAATCTGTGGAAATTGTTTCACTACTTTATCTTCCAGAGAATCGTTGCACCTCATTGTCAGTTCACTCATGTCTTCTAGAGCATCCTGAGCCTTCCTCACTAATCCAATGCTGATATCATTGAACAGCTGAGCAGCTTTGGAATCCAAATTCTTCAAGGGCATCAGCCAGACCTTCAGTGGAACAGCATTATCTCCGCTTCCTCCCAGTAGTTTTGGAAGTTGCTGGTAGGTCGTCAATGCATCTTCAAAAGTTGTAGGGTTGCTTTCAAGATGGAAGTCCCCATGGAACTTGCAGGAGAAATTCTTCGTCATGGCTTTTTCTTCGTCAGTCATTTGAAAAGAAGCTTGCCCCCCAATTTCAACAGTGGGAATCTTCTTTATTATCACTTCCATGCTGCCCTGGATGTCCTGAACACTGCTACTCTCTGATTTGTTACTGTCAAATACAAAGAAAGCATTTGCCCCATACAGGATGCCTGAGACTACATGTGTTGCCAGGCCTTTCTCAAACACATCTGTATATTGCATTTTCTCGGTTGCAAGATGAGCCATTGACAACTGTTTGAACTTTGTGGTAGCTTTGTACTGAAGTGTTACTCTGCTCTGATTCTCAAATTTCTTTGTATCAGTCAGATACTTGGCAGAGCCTCCAACTTCAACCAGTCCACTGAGGAAACTGGCTTTCAGAGAAGCCTCCACATTCAACAGAGAAGACTTGTCTTCAATGGTGTCAGATGCAATGATTTCAAATGCACTGCTGCGTTGAAAGCTATCAACAGTGTTCTCTTCTAGAGCTTTATCATCCCACAATGTGAAACCTAGAGAGAATGAAAAACATCAGCTGTCTGTTAAAGCAGGAATAGCAGGGCATCAAGAACATTCTGTTAATAAACAGTAGCACAATCCTAATCTATGCAATTTCAAATAATCTTGTACGATTTATACTTTTTTTAAGCAGCTATGTGAAAAAACTTTGGAGTATATATGCTAGGTATTTCAGTCTCCCACAAACTACTCCAACCAATCTGCTTTCTTGAGATATACAGATATTTAAAACAAAGGCGGGTTGCATATACAAGATAGCATCATTACACACACTGGCTAACCCCAAGGCATATTTCAGGTAAGAAATACTATTGCCAAGAAGACTTCAAATGCCAACATTTTGCCAAGTAAATTGACAATGTTCCACTGCTGTCACAAATGTCATCCTGAAAGGAATGCATTTTCAAATAATTTAATAGTGGCACATGCAAAATGTGCAGATAGTTTAAGACTTTTGAAATTAATCGTTTTTGTACATGCAATTCTACATTTTGAAAGGACATCCAAACCAAAAGAAGTGAGGTGATTATGTTCAGAAATGGAATATGCTATTATTACTATGTATATACTATAGTCATTTCATTAGGTTCCCCTAGTGGCTCCATGTGACCTTGGGACTTCGGATGAAGGCGTAATTGTTAGGTGTAGTCTCCTCAATGTGAGGCCTTAGATTAATAGGTGTTTTATTTGTTGTGAGTTTATTTTGTCTCATTTTTAATTTAACTCTCTTATGAGACTTGGTTGGACCCGAATGATCTATTCCACAGTCCAGGCTGAAGCGTAAAGGGGATCATGCGTTTGCCATTATGGCCCCTAGACTGTGGAATGCTCTATTCCCCAATATTAGATTCACCCCTTCTATTGGTATCTTTAAATTGCATGTTAAACCCACCTCTTTTCTGTAGCCTTTGATTCTGTATGATTCACTCAAAAACTTGTTTTTTTTATTTTTATTTTTTTGTCCTGTCTTTGTGATTTGTAAGTGCCTGTACAGCACATTGGTCAAAACTTGTTTTTAAGTGTGCTTTATAAGTAAAGTAAACTGGAACTATTCCCTACTATTCACTACTCCCATTTCCATAAATCCGGACAGTAATGTAGCAACTGTGATCTATACTAATGATTTTAAATGTATCCCTGTTTCTTTTGGGGAATTTTCCTCTTTTGAATATTTAATGTTTTATATTATTAAGTTACAAAAACAATTCTTTGAGTTTTGGTTTACCATCCCCCACAGCATAATGATTTTTATTTCAGATTTTTTTTTTAATCATATATAATGGCTAAGTATGGTAAGATTCATATTGTAGGTGATTTTAATATTGGGCTGGGAATTTAGAAATCTGTGTGATTCCTTTAGCTGAACCAAAAGTGTTACTGGTCCTACTCATAAATGTGGTCAGACTCTTGATATTGTCCTAACCAGTGGTAGGGAAAGTACCTTGCGAAACCAACTAGTTACTTTACATTGTTATTTGCCCTAAATAGTAACTAGTTATTTTAGTAAGTTACTAGTTACTTAGTTTAGTTAGTCTTTATTAAAAGTAACTCATTAGATTACTTTCAAGTTACCTACTTAAAAACATGCCATTAAAAATATGTCTTCTGGTGATGTCATCACTCTTACTGTATAGAAGTCGATGTGTGACTACACAATCTATTGTTATCTAAAGAAAACACCATCCTCTGACAGGCAATGTCAGAATTCATCATGGCTTTTAAGGTTGCAAAATAAAAATGTTTTTCGAATCTCATTGCTGCAACTCACCATAATCCCAGAGTTTTGTTTAGCACTATTGAGCTCATTGTGGAGCCTCTTCTTAAAAAACTATTCATTTTGCTCTCAGCAACTATAGATCAATTTCCAAACATCTCTGCCAAACATTCTAGCAAAAGATGTCTATAATCAAGTAACAGATTAATACAATGTCAATACAATGTCAATACAATCAATATTGAAAAACATCAATAACAATAATGAAAAATTCCAATCTGGTTTCTGGTTCAAGCATAGTAGAGAAACCGCTTTACTGAAGGTCACTAATGACCTCCTTGTTGCAGCAGATCATACGGTTGATCATAATACTTTAGCTGATTGTCTAAGGGACGTTGTGGGAGTGTCAGACACTGCTATTAACTGGCTCATGTCTTATCTTTCTAATAGGCATTTCACTGTTGCTCTGGGTAATTCTACATTCCCCTCCAATATTCTGAGCTGTGGAGTACCTCAAGGTTCTATTCTAGGTCCCTTATTATTCTGTATCTATATGTGGCCACTTGGCCAGTCATAGTCATAACATTTGTTTCCAATGATATGCAGATAACATGCAATTTTCTGTACCTGTATAAACCTGTAACAGCAGAGAGTAAGATAACTAAGATAACTGGAAATGTTTAATTATTTCATTCTAATGTAGTCTCAGACAAGTTTTACCTGGGATCAGTCTATCTTGTCGAGAGTCATACAGCATTCCTAAGGTGAAAGGCCGACCGAGGGCAGCAACCGCCATGGTATCTGTGGCCATGTCTCCAACCTGTGGGGAAACATCCAACAACATGGGTCAAGCCAATAAGACATGGCCTTCAACGTTTGATAAAACTATCTGAATTAGCACTCTGATAGTCTCACAAGCCAAACAAGTAACACAGAGGGGAAGACAGAAACATGAGAGAGAGAGACAGATTGAAAGACAGAGTTTGTTGGCCTTAGAAATATTTCCCAGTGTAAAATGTAAAGACAACAATCTGACAGGTTTACAATACATAGACTGGAGCTCAGTAAAAGTCCTAGTTAATATATCTCTCTCTTTCTCTCTTTCCTTCTTTCTCCACCCAGTATGTTCTCACCTAGAGAAGTTGTGTTGGTAAGCAGAGATGCTTGCTGCTAGCGAGTCTTATTGGCTTCCAGCTGGAGCTTCCAGTGTGATGATCTGTGATGTTGCATGACTCCTTATATCCTGTCGGATGCCCTCTTCTACTGACCCCTCCCCCTGGCACCTTCCTGCACACCTGTAACCTTTACATAATTCTGCTGGACTTTGTCTCAGGCTGAGTTTCAAAGGGTGCTGGTGGGGCACAATTTGACTAATAATTTTTTTGCACATTTTTCATTTTGCATGACCTGATAAAGTCACATCATTATTTTCAACAGCTGTAGATGACATTGCTCAAATTTGCATGTAAAGCTTTTTTTTGTTTGTTATGTCTGTTATGAGGTGAATTATATTAATATGTCCATGATTCTTCAAGCTGAGAGGTGATTAAAATAATTACATTAGAACAAAGCAACAAGCTTCATTACATTCATTACTGAAGAACTCCTCTATCATTTAATCTATAAATACAACTTTTTGCTTGTCTTATTTTTGTTCTCTAATCCCTTGTGCCATGTGTTGTTTTTAATGTTTTACTTTGAATTGTCTTACAGTTGTCTCCTGGTCCTTTTATTTTAGTAATTTAAAACAGATGATTAATAAAGTTGGTAAAATAAAATAAAGCAAGTCACCAAGGAGCAGGCATTTGGAAGGTGACACTAAATGAAGTTCCCAATAGCTGTGTTTTGTAGAGCTACCATTGGGCAGCTAGTAATGGCACAGCCATCTAGTCTCCTTTTGGGGCTTAGTTGAAAGATACATTTTGGAGAGGAAAACACAAGAATCAGAGAAGCAGAAAGCGGAAGTAAGATGTCTGTCAGCATGGTGTTAGCAAATGCATATTAATATGAAACAGTGACTGGAAGTTCTTTGAAAATATAAAAGTCTGATCTAAGCGTTCTGATGCAACTTTTTACAATGTGATTTGCAGCCTCTTGTTCAAAATAATGGATTACCTTAACCAATTGAATTAGAAGTCTCCAGTTGTTTTCTATGCCATTTGGAATTGAATGGGAGTGAATGCGCCTGTGAGGTTTGATGAAACTGTTTTAAAAATATCTCTAAATTGTGGCGCATGCATGTAAAAAATGTCACACTTAATATTAAAGGGAAAACTTAAAAAATGAGCAAAAACTCAAATCACACAGGATTTGTCCTTTAAAGAAAGCTGCTGCCACCATGTGCACACAACTTACAGCACACATGCATGTTTTCCAAAACATGCATACAATTTAATCAGATTAAAGAACCATCCAGAACCTCCGCCTTCCACAACTATTCTCTAAATTAATCAGTACTAGACGCAGCTACGTTATGCTTTATCTTTACCTACACCTAGTTCATAACATCCCCCTAACTTTTATAACCTTGTTGTCTTGTTGTTGTCCAAACTGTACAAACTGTCATAAGATAAAGGGACAGCTGACCCTCCTAGCTTCAAATGGCCTGCTCAGCAGTTCTGTTCTGAAACTTTATATGGAATGATTTGAATTAGAATTCCATTTAAATATGGATGGCATATTTGGGTTTTGAGATGATGGATGGTAAGTGTAAGAGTCGATGGGAGAATGTGTGTTGTCGGTTTCCCTGAACAGTTGCATGCAATCACCTCAACCACCAGCCTGGCATTCAAAACGAGTGACCCATGGCCAATTGTTTCACAGCTATGTACCATTTGCCAAGCAGCATTTAGAGGTGGTGTGAGGCAGCCTTAAGCACTCACCTGTCAGACGCATTGGAAACTTTATCACAGATGGGAGTCTGAAGAAGATCAGTGTTTATGAAGACAACCAGAAAATTAACACACTCTTCATTCAAATGTGAACCTGGTTTTCCATCATTTCTTATAGCCTGTCTGCCCCCCCCCCCCCCCACACACACACACACACACACACACCTCACCCCACCCAACTCACTCACACACACACACACACACACACACACACACTGACCTGTCCTCATGAAAAGTCTCCCACACACCTGTAACATTTACATAATTCTGCTGGAGTTTGTCTCAGGGCGAGTTTCAAAGCATGGTGGCACATAATTTGATAATTAGCAACTTAGCATATTTTTCAGTTTGCACACCATAGTAAATTACATTTTTTTCCAAAGCTTTTGTCTTTAATGACCTGATGTGAATTACCTACATATTTCCAGGATTCTTCAAGCTGACAGATAATTTAAACAATTAAACTGGAAGAAATTGACAGCTTTCATTCCTGATCAACGGCTCTGTCATGTAATGCCAAGTATGAAGAATAAGTAAACCTTTTGCTTGTCTTATTTTATGAATTCTCAGAGCAGCTAGCTGCAAAGTACATACATTTAGACTTGTTTGTTTTGTGTTGAATTGCCTTGACGTGTCTTGACTTCCTTATCTACTGTTCTGTGAAACACATTACAATTTTACCCCACCTTTTTACAATGGAATATAGCCATTGGTCTAGCTGTGGGAATGATTTGAATTTGAATTCCATTTAAATATGGATGGCATATTTGGGTTTTGAGATGATGGATGGTAAGTGTAAGAGTCGATGGGAGAATGTGTGTTGTCGGTTTCCCTGAACAGTTGCATGCAATCACCTCAACCACCAGCCTGGCATTCAAAACGAGTGACCCATGGCCAATTGTTTCACAGCTATGTACCATTTGCCAAGCAGCATTTAGAGGTGGTGTGAGGCAGCCTTAAGCACTCACCTGTCAGACGCAGGTGACTCCCTCAACTTACACTCTGTTGTAGGCTAAACGACAGCGTTTCACTATCACTATGCCAGTGCAGATCATTCCATCTTAGACGACCTGGCAAAAAGAGTAGAATTGCTTGGAAAATAATATTAAAGGAATAGTTCACCCAAAAATGAAAATGCTGTCAATATCTACTTACCCTACACTTTACAGGTATAGCCACATTTTACACACATAAAACATAGAGAAACTGTATATAACACAAAGATCACAAAAAAACAAGGATGAGTCTAAATTTATGTATCACCCACTTTGCAACTAGGCAAATTTTGCTCTAAGAATTCATAAAATAAGACAAGCAAAAGCTTTACTTATACTTCTACTTGGCATTAAATGACAGAGGCGTTGATCAGGAATGAAAGCTGTCAATTTCTTCCAGTTTAATGATTTAAATTATCTGTCTGTCAGCTTGAAGAATCCTGGAGATATGAACATAATTCACCTCAGGCCATAAAATACAAACTTTTCAAATGTGATCTTGTGAGATAGCTGTAGCCTGAGGGCCTTTAGTGAAGTAGGAGGCTGACTCAGAAGGCAATTTGAAGGTCCCACAGGTGGACATTTATTTACAGTGCAACCAAAGTGCAACACAAAAAAGAAAACAAAAATAAAAAAAAAACTGAAGATTTACAGAACAGAGGATAACTCAACTCATACCAAATCAAAATAACGGCACGTGCACTGGCATCTGCACTGCCTGACCTTCCCTTCCAGCTGCCTCAAAACAACTCTTTAAATACAGCCATCAATTTCAGAGACACATCCCCTGGCCTACATCAACCTCACTACAGGGGTGAGACATATTGCCAGCTTTTACATACATAGCTTTTACATATCATTAACCATAGTGTTATTTTCACAGAATCTCCAATTTCCTACTGTACCTGAATGCATCACCAAAACACATACATTAAATACCCGCGATCTCGCACAGCAAAAGAATAATACACATTAGCACAGTAAGAACCCCCCTCTGACATGGAATAGGCCCTGACATCACCGACCACATAATAGACGCAACTGCAGGGCGGCCCCCTCCCAAGCAGTCGTTTCGAGTACTTCTGTGAACAAAGAAAAGGTAACTATACAATTCTGAAAATCCTGTAACCAAAACAACAATAAAGGTAAACGAAATAGCAACACTGTTTGTCTGTCATTACTGTGTTAAACTGAAAATATGGAATTTGGAAATCTCAACAAAATATAAAGCTAAACACAAACAGACCCGGGATTTATGTGCGTTCGTATTACACAGTGAAATTACCAGTCAACTCCATATGTGATAGAATTAACAGACATGTAGAGATGTACCAATGGACTTAACTTATGGATAAAGAAATAATGTTAACAGTGACAAATAATGCGGTCAAACCCACTTTGTCACAGATCTAAACCTGTTGAAACAAGACTAAGAGTCTAACAGCTCCGCGACACTGAATTTTGTGGAAGCGTCTCTGCCTGGAATCGAACTCGGGTCTCCTGCTTGAGAGTCTGCAGTCCAACTCTCTGCAGGCCATGTGACCCATAAAGTGGCGAACAGACCGAGCGAGAAGAGCAAGTGAGTGTCCAACAGGATTTTACTATGGTGTGCAAACTGAAAAATATGCTTAACTGCTAATTATCAAATTGTGTGCTTTGAAACTCGCCCTGAGAGAAACTCCAGCAGAATTATGTAGGGTAATGTCATGGAGATATGAATATAATTCACCTCATAACAGACCATAACAGACATGAAAAAAGCTTTACATGCAAAATTGAGCAATGTCCTCTACACCTGTAAATTTATCAGGGGATGCAAAAATGAATGTGCAAAACAGTTATTAGTCAAATTGTGCCCCGCCAGCACCCTTGCACCCAACTCACCATGAGAGTCCAAACCAAATCATATAATCAATAATAATCAAAGTCCAGTAGAATTATGTAAAGGTTACAGGGGTGCAGGAAGGTGTCAGGGGGAGGGGTCAGTAGGAGAGGGCATCCGACAGGATATAAGGAGTCATGCAACATCACAGATCATCACACTGGAAGCTCCAGCTGGAAGCCAATAAGACTCGCTAGCAGCAAGCATCTCTGCTTACCAACACAACTTCTCTAGGTGAGAACATACTGGGTGGGGGGAGGGAGAGAGAGAGAGAGAGAGAGAGAGAGACTTTTACTGATCATAGACTGATTTACTCTAGTCTATGTATTGTAATCCTGTCAGAGAGACAAGCAGGAAGCAGACTGCAATGACAGGATGTGAGAGAGAGAGAGAGAGAGAGAGAGAGAGAGAGAGATTAACTAGGACTTTTACTGATCTCCATTCTATGTATTGTAAACCTGTTAGATTTTTGACATTGACTTGACATTTTATACTGGGAAATATTTCTAAGGCCAACAAACTCTGTCTTTCAATCTGTCTCTCTCTCTCTCATGTTTTTGTCTTCCCCTCCGTGTTACTTGTTTGGCTTGTGAGACTATCAGAGTGCTACTTCAGATAGTTTCATCAAATGTTGAAGGCCGTATCTTATTGGCTTGACCCATGTTTCCCCACAGGTTGGAGACATGTCCACAGATAGCATGGCGGTTGCTGCCCTCGGTCGGCCTTTCACCTTAGGAATGCTGTATGACTCTCGGCAAGATAGAGTGATCCCAGGTAAAACTTGGCTGAGACTACATTAGAATAAGATAATTAAACTTTTCTACTAGTCAAGGTATCTACTTTTTGCAGCTTTATTTACAGGGATGTCAAAATCATTTCATTAGGCTGTCCAGAGTAGTCAGAGTAGAAAATCTGATAGAATTCTTCAATTTAGTAACCAGAATAAAGATTTGACTTAAATGGTGCACCATTTGGATTTCATTAGGACACAGTTAGCAGTTAATCGTTAAGCATAAATGTGAAGTATAAATTCTATATTATGTAAGCATTGGCGAAAGGATATAATTTATTATCTCGTGAACAAAGACTGCAGTAATTTTCTGAAATAGAGAGATGTCTTGACTGTCTCTATTTTGATGGGTGGGGTAACACCATGCCTTTAATATGAGTTTTGTAGTAATAATAATAATAACAATAATAATAATAACAACCACAACAACAACAATAATACAGTTTTTTACAGGTACATAAAATTGAATGTCATCTGCATAGCAGCAGGAAAGAAATGTTATGACAATGACCAAGTGGCCGCATATAGATACAGAATAATAAGGGGCCTAGAATAGAACCTAGAGGAGAATGGAGAATTACCCAGAGCAACAGTGAAATGCCTATTAGAAATATTAAACATGGACCAGGTGAGAGTAGTTAGAGGGAATAATTTCAATGAAGAAGAAAAGATCAGCATATAAATAAAAGACTTATTATACAAAGACCTCACATAAGGAGACCACACCTAACAATTACAGCTTAATGCAAAGTCCCAAGATCCTCTGAAACCACTACATGAACCTAATGAAAATTTCTAAATCAAGATGTTGAAATGCATGTAGAAAAATGAATGCTTCAAAAGTCTTAACCCATCTGCACATTTTGCATGTGGTACTATTAAATGATTTGAAAATGCATTCCTTTCAGGACTGCCAATCACTTATCTCTAATCATTTGATAATGGATTTTGTAACGCTATCCTTGAACTGCAGTTTACAGCACATTCATGAATACTGATTCAATCCTTATATCATCTTTCATTTGCTGTTGATGAAATACTGCAGTTCCAATACATCATGGCATTTGTTACAGCAGTGGAACATTGTCACTTTTGGCAATACCCTTTCTTAACTGAAATTTGCGACATATTATACCGTTTTGTATGCATTTTGTAGCCCCCTTTGTTTTACCCACTCTCATCCACTCTCATCCAATTTATTTTACTCCAGAGTTTGTTCCGCTTTGAAAGTAACTGGCAACAACTTAAGGGGATTTATACTTTTTGAAAGCAGCCACAGTATATACAGTTATGTGAAAAAGAATATTCAATAGACAAAATCTATTGATTATTCAGTTAAGACTGCACCAAGTTCTTTGGCGTATATATGCTTGGTATTTCAGTCTCCCACAAACTACACCAACCCATCTGCTTTCTTGAGAGATACAGATTAGGATTGTGCTACTATTTAATAACAGAATGTTCTTGATGCCCTGCTATTCCTGCTTTAACAGACAGCTGATGTTTTTCATTCTCTCTAGGTTTCACATTGTGGGATGATAAAGCTCTAGAAGAGAACACTGTTGATAGCCCTCAACAGAGCAGTGCATTTGAAATCATTGCATCTGACACCATTGAAGACAAGTCTTCTCTGTTGAATGTGGAGGCTTCTCTGAAAGCCAGTTTCCTCAGTGGACTGGTTGAAGTTGGAGGCTCTGCCAAGTATCTGACTGATACAAAGAAATTCCAGAATCAGAGCAGAGTAACACTTCAGTACAAAGCTACCACAAAGTTCAAACAGTTGTCAGTGAATAATCTTGGAACCAAAAACATGCAATGTAGAGATGTTGTTGAGAAAGGCCTGGCAACACATGTAGTCTCAGGCATCCTGTATGGGGCAAATGCTTTCTTTGTATTTGACAGTGACAGATTAGAGGGTAGCAATGTTCAGGACATCCAGGGCAGCATGGAAGTGATAATAAAGAAGATTCCCACTGTTGAAATTGGGGGGCTGACTGACGAAGAAAAAGCCATGAGCAACAATTTCTCCTGCAAGTTCCATGGGGACTTCCATCTTGAAAACAATCGTACAAGTTTTGAAGATGCAGTGACGACCTACCAGCAACTTCCAAAACTACTGGGAGAAAGCGGAGAGAATGCTGTTCCACTGAAGGTCTGGCTAACGCCCTTGAAGGATTTGGATCCCAAAGCTGCTCAGCTGTTCAGTGAAATCAGCGTTGGATTAGTTAGGAAAGCTGAAAATGCTCTAGAAGGCTTGAGTCAACTGGAAATGAGATTCAATGATTCTCTTGAAGACAAAGTAGCGAAACACTTTCCACAGATTCACGACAAGTTCAGCAACTTCAAAAAACTGTGCAATGATTACACATTTACCCTCCGACAGACCATGGCGAAGAAACTTCCATCCATCCGGGGGGGTGAAGAAGATGAGAGTGCACTAGAAAAAGTCTTTGA
>NW_027279692.1:155000-164064 GCF_046629955.1 Centroberyx affinis
GTTCAATCAAGCCCGTCAGTAGGGAGCTTGAATATAAACACAGAGCACAACATGGTTTGGTGTTTTTATTGAGCAAGTCCACTGATTGCATTCTGATTCAAACTCAAATGCCATGCAAGGAACGTGACAGAAACTGATTTACTCTATCAAAAGATGATTTCTTTCACCAAAGAACGGTATTGAAAAGAGTATTATTGATTTGAAGAACAGGTATCAGAACAGGTGCAGGCAACTCTAGTCCATATTCTGAAAGACTTAAAGGTCCCATATTCTGCCCTGTCCACTGTTTTATTTTCTTGTCTTTCTGTCCAGTCAAAGCTGTGTGTGTGGTGTCATGAACCAAAAACACTCTCAATCCATTTCTCCACGTTCATTTTCCAGCATCTCTCTGAGCCTTACCAAGAACAGGCCGTTTCTGTCTCCGTGTCTTTAAGGCTCATTAATATTAACGACCCCTCCGTTCTGATCGGCTAACCGTTTCCAGAGTGAAACGTGAGACTCCGCGGCCCGGCGGCTACAGGTAGGGAAAACTCTCCGGTAATAAACGATGACAACCGCTCAACCGCTTTGAAAAAAACACTTTGTTAGTCTGTTATTTCTTACAAAAATGATAATGAGCGAACCTTTGTGACGTCACACAGTTACGGAAGTCCAAACGGCTCGTTTAGAGGCTCGCTGCACTGGATGGATTGTGTGGATTTAGTTTTGATACTTTCACCATGTTTAGATAGACCATCCAACTCCTTTATCACCACAGAGGAGAGAGGAGTCCTGCTTTACATGATATGGATCTTTAAAGCTAAGCTCTAGTCTCTCTCCAATGCACTCGTCACTTTTTTCAGGCTACTGAATTGTACTAGATTTAAATTTTAATTGTAATTTTAACTTTGCTTTCTTAAATCAATGTATTTGAATCTGATTTTTGCTGGGTTACTGATTATCCATCACCTTTTAGTGTGTCTTGTTTTGTTGATGTTTGTTTTTTTATTTGCTGGCTTGTTCAGTCTGTTTTGTTGTGCTATCTTGTGTTATGGATGGATGTTTTTATGAAAGTAAAGAAATCAAGACATTTCCTTAATACTCAGCTGTACTGATCACTGATCACATACTGTATGCCGCTGTGGATTTGTCTGCTATCCACAGCCTGCATTACAAGAGCAAGCAAATATAAAACTTTAAAGACCTTTTTAACGCTGCCTGGAATGGAATTTAAGACCAATTTAAAAACCAAAATAAAGAAACCAAGCTGTCTGAAGCAGCCTGTTTCTGACTGAACAGCTGATGAAAGCTGTGAAACTATAAATGAGCAGAATAAGAAAAAGGACAGAAGGACATTAATATTTAAGAGAGATGAGATCCAACTGTGTGCAGTAAAGCAGACAGGATGCAGATTGCTCTACTGACTCTGTTCTGGATTCATCTGGCAAACCTGAAAATAAAACCTCTAATAAGTGGATTTAAGACATTTTAACACTTTAAGGCCTTAAATTTCGATAATTTAAGACTTTTTGAGGATGTGCTGATCCGCTGGCAGGACGAGCTTCAGTTGCTGCTTTTGCAAAGAAAAAGAAAAGAAAAATCAGAAGAGATATTTCTAGTCCTGAGAGGAATCTGTCTCACACAGTGCATACCGACATCCATATTGTGCTCATTCACTGCATACATTAGACATTTATTTGAATTAGTTAATCCATGCATGTCATTAATTATACATTAATTATACAGCATATTTCATGTTATGTACGCTTGGAGGGGCTTTGCAGACTCGTCCTGCTCAGTCGTGTGACAGACCAGCAGAGCAGCAGGTTTTGGGGTTTTTCTTCCACAAAATCCAGGCAGCAGCAGGTGTAAAGGTTAGGTAGACTGTTGGCTCTGTTTGATTGGTTGTTTGTTCGGAGCAGCTGCTTCACATCATACAGTTAAACACATTCGCACTGGGAGCCTCCCAGTACAGCCACAGTCTTCTGCTGTCGGCCAATGAGCAGCAACTCGACATGATCTCACACAAATACGTGAAATGAACACGAACTCTAAAACGGGGATTTACGTGCTGTGGACAGGTGTGATGGGGAAATAACGTTTCTCCTCCACAAACTGAAACACGTTCCCAAAGGCTGGTTAACGGTTCAGTTTAGGCAAGTAAAACAAGTTTGGTTAAGGTTAGGTCATTTGGTTAAATAAGAATAGCGTGTAACACATTACAGTAAGCGTACATTAATTAAGGGTTAGTTCATGCTTAATAAGCATTAACTAACCCTTAATTAACAGTTAGCTAATGTGTCTGGTAATCATTTACTAATGGTGTTCATGTTAACTAAGGTATTAATTTATACATTATTTAATAGTCATCTTTATAAACTATTAAATAATGTACAAATTAATACCTTAGTTAACATGAACACCAGACACATTAGTTAACTGTTAATTAAGGGTTAGTTAATGCTTATTAATCGTTAACTAACCCTTAATAAATGTGCCCTTATTGTAAAGTGTTACCGAAAAGCGTTATTAAATTAAGATGTGACTTACGGTTGAAATGTGCTTTGAAAACACTGGGAATCAAACCCCAGTCCTCGACCCCGACCTCATCGCCCCGACTGGCTGCCGCGCTTCTTCAGTGTCACACTACTTCCTGTTCATAGTCGTGTCTCCTTCATGTAACTGTTTCATGCTGGGAAAACGTGAATTTAACACGTTAGGTTCCACCAACACAAGCCGTGTTCATGTCACGGTTTCCTGTGAGGTCGGTCTGGCTCCACAGTGTTCGCTGGGAGGGCGGAGCGTTACTAACCTGACTTGCCCAATGGTTTGTTACACACCATGTGTCAAGGATGCGTTCACAGCCAGCATGTTCAGATCGGTTTATTGTCCTCCTTTAGTTCAGTTGGTTTGTCCAGGTGAGAACGATGACCTTTGAACTCTGGTGGCACCGAATAACAGCAGCGAGAGTCTCAGTCCTCTAACAAGAGAACTGCGGTGCAGTTAGATTACAGGAAAACACCCCGAAACGCAAGGGATTATGGGTAGAAGGAGGCGGACGCGGTTCCTCATGCTTGGAAAGACTAGCAGAACAAAATGAAGTCTGGACTGATGCTCATATTCAGCTACTTCTTCATGTGTTCTTAACTGGTATGAACACCACAGAAGAAGAGACAGACAAGTCCATCATGTTAGATAAAGTTACAGGAAGTCTCTAACCTGCAGGATGACAGTAATGACAGAACCATCTGGGAAGTCGTCCTTGGAAACTGTTTGGAAAAGGGCAGGCTCTTTCAAAAAATACTTGGCAGGTGATTGGATGAACCATCTGTCTATCACCGTCTATCACGGGCTAACTTCAACCAATCAGATCAACGAACCATATGATGTAGTATGACAGCGCCGAAGAGGAAAGACAACAACAAACTGAGTAGTTAGCATGTCGGTAGAAGCCGGTCAGGAGAAGAGTGAAAACATCTTTTCCATCCAGAAAAGCCTTCAGTGCCGTTCTTTGCTCTTCTTTCAGTGAAGAAATACTCTCCAGTTCAGAAATAACTGATGTTACAGCAGCATCTACGCAGCCTCTTTAGGAGCCGCCATTGTTGTGAACGAACAGTCGCTTCTCGCTGTCGTCACACCTAAGCCCCGCCCCCAGCCGCCCTCACAGGACGCCGATTGGTCCGCACCGCTGTGGTTCGGCCACAAACGCAGAACTTGAAGCCTGGCGAGATGGATTCTCATGTGATCCTGATCTCGTGAATCCAGCTGCCTCACAAGGTAAGAGCCGCTCCAGGGATTCAAACCAGCGACCTCCTGCTCACAAGCCAGCAGTGTTCAACATCAACTTTTTGGCCGGTGCATGAAAGGACATTACCAGCCAAAATAATTAATATACTATTATTTACATATATTAGATATTTTTCACAGATATATTTCTCCCTATGCTCTCTCCTCCTGCACACTCAGCTGCTGTGTGAAACTTCCAATAAAGAGACGAGAGCAGATTTAGAGTTTTAATTTAAAACTTGCTCACTCTCTTCTACAACACACCTTTTCTTTTTTTTTGTCTCCTGTTTTTTTTTTTTTTTTTTTTAGCAGCTTCAAACCTGCTGTGTGTCGCCACATGGGAACAATGTTGAGTTTCAACCAAAGTAAAGTCAGTTAACCATCAAGTCCAGACACGCTCACTGGGGGTTGTCCCCCACACACACACATCAGGTCCCTCTAATTGATGTCAGGACCTCACAGGAGAGCAAGTAATGACTGAATTATGCAAAACTTCAGCAGCAAAAGGCAGGTCGTAGTGTGTGTGTGTGTGTGTGTGTGTGTGTGTGTGTGTGTGTGTGAAGCTGCATGTTTCCTGTGTTCCAGTGGAAGTAGTTTGTCTATTCACAGAGTTTCATTTCAATAAGAGAAATCACTTGTAGACATTGATACTCAGAAAATGATTGACGGCACAGAATGAAAACAAATCATGGTATTTTTCTAAAGGACACTAGGTAACTTAAAGGAATACAGCAAGTTTTGGTCCCATTGGTCAAATTGGCTGTTACAGGGGAATGCCGTCCATTTTCTACAGTAAAATCTGTCTTTCTCTACTCTTCTCCAAAACCAAAATGGCGGCTCTAGAAAGAAGCCCTCACTCTTTGATTCTGAGGGACTGACACCAAAACCTGATGTTTACCGCTGAGGTTTTACATCCTGAAACATTTTCTCATATCAAACTCCACTGGAGCTGCTGGAAACATCTGGAGGTGACGTCACCTCGTCTACGATTGGCCGGTTATCCACCAAGAAGAAAAACACAACTAAATACTGAATGGAGCCAGAGATGCATTGCTGATTTTTTAAACAGTGTTGGAGTGTTTTACAGTGGAGTTTTCCTTTTTTTTTCCCTTTCCTTTAAGTTTTTTATTGAATTTTATACAAAATACAACAACAAAAAACAAACAAAAAAACAAACAAACAGGCAGGTAGCCAAACATACACTGATATAAGCAAGGCAATTACTTGATTATGATAATGTAATGGGCATTAGAACATGGTGACAGTTACAGATGTACAGTATAGCTGCTGCTATGCAAAAGCTAATGGGGATCTTAATAAACAAACAAACAAACAAACAAACAAACAAACCAAACCATCAGATTCTTGTCACGGTTAAGTTGCTCCCTTCAGACATATACCCACTAAAGCTGTCCCATTGTTCTTTAACCATATCATTTTTCCAGTTCAATCTTCCCAGCATCTTTTCACATGCAACAGTTTCCATCATTTGTTCGCTCCACATTTTCAGTGTAGGAGTTTGAGGTTCTTTCCAACATGTAAGAATCAGCCGAGCACAGGTTATTGAGCCAGTTGTTAATACTCTAAATGCAAATTTACTCAACTGCGGCACAGTTTTGTCCCCAAGGAGACACGACTTTGGTGATCTGGGCAGTTCACAGTCTAACCAATCACCCATATATCCCAGAACATTCCTCCATAAAGGAGAAACCATGGGACATTCCCATAATGTGTGTGTGTATGTACCTTGTTCTGTTTTACATTTCCAACATAAACCGTCTTTAATTAGACCCATTTTATTGAGTCTTGTTGGGGTGTAATAAGAGTTTAACTTTTAATTATGCAATGAAGCTGCCAGGGGTGAGGGCAAGTTTAAAGTTTTTTCACAGTTTCACAGTTAAAGTGTTTCAAGGGGAGTTTTCCTTCACTAATGGAAGTGCTGGATGTTGTCCACTGCTGTCTATAATGTGTTTGGTGTTCTGAGTCTCCATCAGATAAAACAGATGGTGTTGTATCTCATCAAACAGATTGTAAAAGGTCAACAATGTGTGAGCATGAATGAGACAAATGAGTTGTTTTCTTCTTTTAGTTCCTGAAAAGTTACATTTTTGGAGATGGGATGTTCCTCACTGCTGCTTGGCTCTGTGCTGTGTTCATTTCGGATGCTGGTGTAAGGTTTAGAAGTTAATTAATATATTTGAGTTAATTTACTAAAAAATATATTTACAATGTTCACACAGTTAACTACTTATATATTTATGTTTACACAGTTATTATTTACATATTTACATGTTTAAATCTTTACATCGGCATCTTTAAAACAGTTACAATAATCTGCTGAATCTACCTCTGTGGTTCCCTCACATTTACCTCAGTCTAAGTCCTTCTTGCTTCTGATTGGTTAATTCAGTCACATGGGAGTCAGAACAAGGAAGTGTTGTTGTTGTTGTGAAGCTAATCAAGTGTGGAGAAAAGTAAAGTGCTGCTTAAGAAAGTTATCCGTCTCCATCCGGCTGTTTGTTCTCATTAAGAGTGATCCGACCCACCGATGGAACCCTGACGTCACACTGGAGTTCACTCTGTGCATTACTCACCAGCGTGATGCTAAACACACTGTGAACACTATGAGTCACTCCGCTCTCCGCCTCGTGGATCAGAAGTGTGATGTCACCGCAGACAGGCGATGGACGTCTTCGCTGCACATTAGTGAACTCAGTCTGTGTCTCTTCGTCTCCGTCGGCTGTTCATCACAAACGCTTCACTGTGGAACACCAACAACTGTCCACACACAGTAACATGATGCAGAGCAGGGATAGCAGTGTGTGTGTGTGTGTGTGTGTGTGTGTGGTTATAACCAGCTTCAGTTAGCAACTATGACAATGTGACATGAACAACAGTGATATTATATTAATCGATCATTAAACCAGTAGACAAACTTATCAAACGACACACAATAAGCATGTTTTTTTTTTCTTTTTTTTTCTGAAAACATCCCTCCTGTCTGAAGATCTGAGCTTAATGCACATTTTGCTGCACATGTAGCATATTGTGTTTTTTTTTCCTCCTTAGAATATAGGCTAGTGGAATTTTATATTTAGGGAAACGGTTTTCAAAATTACTACAACTATTACAATTGGTATTATTTTGAATTTAGGAATATAAGTTTGTTATTTCTTCATAGTTACTGCAACACAGTTACATAGCCATTTTCAACAAATATGTATTACGTATATATGTACATACATACTGTATGTAATATGTAATAAAAAGTAGGAATGTGTGTGTAGAGCAGCATGTAATCCTACAGTTGAAGTTCACGTGAAAATCACCAAAATTGGAGATTTGAGGTTTTCACATGACAACGGCATTACGTTAATGATAATTATTAACACAATATGAGTGTATGTGTGTGTGTGTGTGTCCCAGTGTATATGTCTGTGTGTGTGTGTGTGTGTGTGTGTGTGGTGGGTCATTTTGTACTTACTCCATAACTACGGGAACGAGCACCAATAACATTTGTTTTGCCCCCCTAATTATGTTATTGTACCTTTTGAAATTAAAATTGAAATTGACTGAAAAACTGAAATTAAAAATCCAAAAGGTATGTATGTATATATATGTCTGTCATTATTAGAGTAAGGAGACCAATCACCAAAAAATGTAATTTATATGTACCAAAGAGTGTTATCTTATCATAACATATAAGAGAAAAGACTATTCTCTTCACCCTCTGATGTCTGAGGTTGAGTGCATAAAGGGAATCATGACTGAGGGAAACACCAGTGAACTCTGCTGCAGCTGGAAAAAAAGAGTCGACATCCTCAGCAAATCTTCTCTGGGTGAAGGAAGTTTTGTTTACAAAATGGATTTTAAAAAATAAAAAAATAAAAAGCTGCAAATTCAACACATTCTCCTCTCTTTTCCCCCGTGGCAATCCCACTATATGGAGTTTCTCCACTGAGTGACAAGGTGACAGTGATGATGTCCTAGACTGCTGCCCCCCCCCCCCCCCCTCCACACACACACACACACACACACACACACACGTTCACCAACAATGATAGGCATTTTTGAGGCTGAATTTTATATCACAATGTTGACTGACAGCTTGGAGAAAGACTCTCGCTCTACCGTGACTTCAGAAAAACAACAAAATACACAGAAAAAAAAACAAAAAACTGTTGTGGCTAATAGTTTCCTCCTCGGGGTTTGGCAGGTCTGACAGTGTGTGCGGGTCTGCGTCTGTTTCTGGAGGGACGCGGCTACAAAAACACACATTTTTAAAAGCGAATACCAAATCAAGGCTCCATCTTAAAGTCTTTTTGTAGTCTCAATCCACAAGTGGGCAAAGCAAAACAGCATCGCAGCAGTGTCAGAAAGTTGAGGAGTCCTGAATGCTTCACACATGAAAGACGGCTGGAGAGTTGTATATGTGAGTACGAGCCGCTCTGCTTCATGTATAGAGAAGCTGGAGTGTGTTTTGTTTTCTCCTCAGTAGCTATAAGGGGGTTTTTTGGATGCTACACACAGCCTCAAATCCTCGCTTTCTCTCTGTTATTTCACTGCGAGGCTTGTGTAGGAGTCAAGTCGGGCCAAACGTACGTTACTCTGTCTGTCTGAAGCGCTTTTAACAAACAGGTTCATCGCAAAGTTCTTTACAGGGAATAAAGAGCATAAAAACAGCAGATAAAACCGAGAAAGACAAACAAAACGCAAACTTTTTAAGGAGATGTGGCCAGAATGTGTGTGTGGGTTTGTGTATTCAATCGACTGAGAGCCTGTGTGTGTGTGTGTGTGTGTGTGTGTGTTTACATCGTTGCCGTCGGGTGAAAACCTTCTCCAAAATCTCAACTTTTCAAGAACTAAGAAAGAGAAAAAAAAAATTTTTTTTTTTTTAGTGTTATGATGATGCATTTTCAGGTTCATCCAGTGGGGTTTTGAAAGTGTAGCTGCCCTTGGAATCAATCAATACGCAGAGAGTCTCTGACGGTGATTTCATTTTATTGTCTCTTCGAGGAAAAATACAAAACAAAGGACAAATGCTTATTTTTATAGTTTCACAAGTGTAATAAATTGTTGCTTTAAAGGCACTTTACTGAGCACAGTGAAATACAATAAGCTCTAAGTAAATTGTATGACTTAATATCCAGTTTTAGTGTTTTAACAATATAAGTACAATTAACACACTTTAATCCATAACATATACATTTGTTAGACAAAAGAATGTGTATTAAACTTAAATTCACACACACTGATATGGTAATTTAGTGCTGTTTGACTGTCATGTGTAGAATAGCTG